>NC_057803.1:449898421-450098215 GCF_018294505.1 Triticum aestivum
CCCTTGGCTCCTTTATATACAGAGGCAGGGGCACCCTAGGACACACAAGTTGATCCTCGTGATCGTTCCTTAGCCATGTGCGGTGCCCCCTGCCACCATATTCCACCTCGGTCATATCGCTGTAGTGCTTAGGCGAAGCCCTGTGTCAGTAGAACATCATCATCGTCACCACGCCATTGTGCTGACGGAACTCATCCCCGAAGCTTTGCTGGATCGGAGCCCGGGGAGCGTCATCGAGCTGTACGTGTGCCAAGAACTCGGAGGTGCCGGAGTAACGGTGCTTGGATCGGTCGGATCGGGAAGAAGACGTACGACTACTTCCTCTATGTTGTGTCAACGCTTCCGTTGCGATCTACAAGGGTACATAGATCATACTCTCCCCCTCGTTGCTATGCATCACCATGATCTTGCGTGTGCGTAGGAAAATTTTGAAATTACTACGTTACCCAACAGTGGCATCCGAGCCTAGGTTTTATGGTTTGATGTTATTTGCACAAGTAGAACACAAGTGAGTTGTGGGCGATATAAGTCATACTGCCTACCAGCATGTCATACTTTGGTTCGGCGGTATTGTTGGACGAGACGACCCGGACAGGACATTACGCGTACGCTTACGCGAGACCGGTTCTCCCGACGTGCTTTGCACATAGGTGGCTTGCGGGCGACAGTCTCTCCAACTTTAGTTGAACCGAGTGTGGCTACGCCCGGTCCTTGCGAAGGTTAAAACGGCATCAACTTGACAAACTATCGTTGTAGTTTTGATGCGTAGGTGAGATTGGTTCTTGCTTAAGCCCGTAGCAGCCACATAAAACTTGCAACAAACAAAGTAGAGGACGTCTAACATGTTTTTGCAGGGCATGTTGTGATGTGATATGGTCAAGACATGATGCTAAATTTTATTGTATGAGATGATCATGTTTTGTAACCAAGTTATCGGCAAGTGGCAGGAGCCATATGGTTGTCGCTTTATTGTATGCAATGCAATCGCGATGTAATGCTTTACTTTATCACTAAGCGGTAGCGATAGTCGTGGAAGCATAAGATTGGCGAGACGACAATGATGCTACGATGGAGATCAAGGTGTCGCGTCGGTGACGATGGTGCTCATGACGGTGCTTCGGAGATGGAGATCACAGGCACAAGATGATGATGACCATATCATATCACTTATATTGATTGCATGTGATGTTTATCTTTTATGCATCTTATCTTGCTTTGATTGACGGTAGCATTATAAGATGATCTCTCACTAAATTATCAAGAAGTGTTCTCCCTAAGTATGCACCGTTGCCAAAGTTCGTCGTGCCCAGACACCACATGATTATCGGGTGTGATAAGCTCTACGTCCATCTACAATGGGTGCAAGCCAGTTTTGCACACGCAGAATACTCGGGTTATACTTGACGAGCCTAGCATATGCAGATATGGCCTCGAAACACGGAGACCGAAAGGTCGAGCGTGAATCATATAGTAGATATGATCAACATAATGATGTTCACCGATGAAACTACTCCATCTCACGTGATGATCGGTTATGGTTTAGTTGATTTGGATCACGTGATCACTTAGAAGATTAGAGGGATGTCTATCTAAGTGGGAGTTCTTAAGTAATATGATTAATTGAACTTAAATTTATCATGAACTTAGTCCCTGATAGTATCTTGCTTGTTTATGTTGATTGTAGATAGATGGCCCGTGCTGTTGTTCCGTTGAATTTTAATGCGTTCCTTGAGAAAGCAAAGTTGAAAGATGATGGTAGCAATTACACGAACTGGGTCCGTAACTTGAGGATTATCCTCATTGCTGCACAGAAGAATTACATCCTGGAAGCACCGCTGAGTGCCAGGCCTGCTCCTGGAGCAACACCAGATGTTATGAACGTCTGGCAGAGCAAAGTTGATGACTACTCGATAGTTCAGTGTGCCATGCTTTACGGCTTAGAATCGGGACTTCAACGACGTTTTGAACGTCATGGAGCATATGAGATGTTCCAGGAGTTGAAGTTAATATTTCAAGCAAATGCCCGGATTGAGAGATATGAAGTCTCGTTCTATAGCTGCAAGATGGAGGAGAACAGTTCTGTCAGTGAGCATATACTCAAAATGTCTGGGTATAATAATCACTTGATTCAGATGGGAGTTAATCTTCCAGATGATTGCATCATTGACAGAATTCTCCAATCACTGCTACCAAGCTACAAGAGCTTTGTGATGAACTATAATATGCAAGGGATGAATAAGACTATTCCCGAGCTCTTCGCAATGCTGAAAGCTGCGGAGGTAGAAATCAAAAAGGAGCATCAAGTGTTCATGGTCAACAAGACCACTAGTTTCAAGAAAAAGGGCAAAGGGAAGAAGAAGGGGAACTTCAAGAAGAACGGCAAGCAAGTTGCTGCTCAAGAGAAGAAACCCAAGTCTGGACCGAAGCCTGAAACTGAGTGCTTCTACTGCAAGCAGACTGGTCACTGGAAGCGGAACTGCCCCAAGTATTTGGCGGATAAGAAGGATGGCAAGGTGAACAAAGGTATATGTGATATACATGTTATTGATGTGTACCTTACTAGAGCTCGCAGTAGCACCTGGGTATTTGATACTGGTTCTATTGCTAATATTTGCAACTCAAAACAGGGACTACGGATTAAGCGAACACTGGCAAAGGACGAGGTGACGATGCGCGTGGGAAATGGTTCCAGAGTCGATATGATCGCGGTCGGCACGCTACCTCTACATCTACCTTCAGGATTAATATTAGACCTAAATAATTGTTATTTGGTGCCAGCATTGAGCATGAACATTATATCCGGATCTTGTTTGATGCGAGACGGTTATTCATTTAAATCAGAGAATAATGGTTGTTCTATTTATATGAGTAATATCTTTTATGGTCATGCACCTTTGAAGAGTGGTGTATTTTTTATGAATCTCGATAGTAGTAATACACATATTCATAATGTTGAAGCCAAAAGATGCAGAGTTGATAATGATAGTGCAACTTATTTGTGGCACTACCGTTTAGGTCATATCGGTGTAAAGCGCATGAAGAAACTCCATACTGATGGACTTTTGGAACCACTTGATTATGAATCACTTGGCACTTGCGAACCGTGCCTCATGGGCAAGATGACTAAAACACCGTTCTCCGGTACTATGGAGAGAGCAACAGATTTGTTGGAAATCATACATACAGATGTATGTGGTCCGATGAATATTGAGGCTCGTGGCGGATATCGTTATTTTCTCACCTTCACAGATGATTTAAGCAGATATGGGTATATCTACTTAATGAAACATAAGTCTGAAACATTTGAAAAGTTCAAAGAATTTCAGAGTGAAGTTGAAAATCATCGTAACAAGAAAATAAAGTTTCCGCGATCTGATCGTGGAGGAGAATATTTGAGTTACGAGTTTGGTGTACATTTGAAAAATTGTGGAATAGTTTCGCAACTCACGCCACCCGGAACACCACAGCGTAATGGTGTGTCTGAACGTCGTAATCGTACTTTACTGGATATGGTGCGATCTATGATGTCTCTTACTGATTTACCGCTATCGTTTTGGGGATACGCTCTAGAGACGGCCGCATTCACGTTAAATAGGGCACCATCAAAATCCACTGAGACGACGCCTTATGAACTGTGGTTTGGCAAGAAACCAAAGTTGTCGTTTCTTAAAGTTTGGGGCTGCGATGCTTATGTGAAAAAGCTTCAACCAGATAAGCTCGAACCCAAATCGGAGAAATGTGTCTTCATAGGATACCCAAAGGAGACTGTTGGGTACACCTTCTGTCACAGATCCGAAGGCAAAACATTCGTTGCTAAGAATGGATCCTTTCTAGAGAAGGAGTTTCTCTCGAAAGAAGTGAGTGGGAGGAAAGTAGAACTTGATGAGGTAACTGTACCTGCTCCCTTATTGGAAAGTAGTACATCACAGAAAACTGTTTCAGTGACACCTACACCAATTAGTGAGGAAGCTAATGATGATGATCATGAAACTTCAGAACAAGATACTACTGAACCTCGTAGATCAACCAGAGTGAGATCCGCACCAGAGTGGTATGGTAATCCTATTTTGGAAGTCATTCTACTAGATCATGATGAATCTACGAACTATGAAGAAGCGATGGTGAGCCCAGATTCCGCAAAATGGCTTGAAGCCATGAAATCTGAGATGGGATCCATGTATGAGAACAAAGTATGGACTTTGGTTGACTTGCCCGATGATTGGCAAGCAATTGAGAATAAATGGATCTTCAAGAAGAAGACTAACGCTGACGGTAATATTACTGTCTACAAAGCTCGACTTGTCGCAAAAGGTTTTCAACAAGTTCAAGGGGTTGACTACGATGAGACTTTCTCACCCGTAGCGATGCTTAAGTCTGTCCGAATCATGTTAGCAATTGCCGCATTTTATGATTATGAAATTTGGCAGATGGATGTCAAAACTGCATTCCTGAATGGATTTCTGGAAGAAGAGTTGTATATGATGCAACCGGAAGGTTTTGTCGATCCAAAGGGAGCTAACAAAGTGTGCAAACTCCAGCGATCCATTTATGGACTGGTGCAAGCCTCTCGGAGTTGGAATAAACGCTTTGATAGTGTGATCAAAGCATTTGGTTTTATACAGACTTTTGGAGAAGCCTGTATTTACAAGAAAGTGAGTGGGAGCTCTGTAGCATTTCTGATATTATATGTGGATGACATATTACTGATTGGAAATGATATATTTCTGGATAGCATGAAGGGATATTTGAATAAGAGTTTTTCAATGAAAGACCTCGGTGAAGCTGCTTACATATTAGGCATAAAGATCTATAGAGATAGATCAAGACGCTTAATTGGACTTTCACAAAGCACATACCTTGACAAGATTTTGAAGAAGTTCAAAATGGATCAAGCAAAGAAAGGGTTCTTGCCTGTGTTACAAGGTGTGAAATTGAGTAAGACTCAAAGCCAGACCACTGCAGAAGATAGAGACAAAATGAAAGATGTTCCCTATGCTTCAGCCATAGGCTCTATCATGTATGCAATGCTGTGTACCAGACCTGATGTGTGCCTTGCTATAAGCTTAGCAGGGAGGTACCAAAGTAATCCAGGAGTGGATCACTGGACAGCGGTCAAGAACATCCTGAAGTACCTGAAAAGGACCAAGGATATGTTTCTCATATATGGAGGTGACAAAGAGCTCATCGTAAACGGTTACGTTGATGCAAGCTTTGACACTGATCCGGACGATTCTAAATTGCAAACCGGATACGTGTTTACATTAAACGGTGGAGCTGTCAGTTGGTGCAGTTCTAAACAAAGCGTCGTGGCGGGATCTACATGTGAAGCGGAGTACATAGCTGCTTCGGAAGCAGCAAACGAATGAGTCTGGATGAAGGAGTTCATATCCGATCTAGGTGTCATACCTAGTGCATCGGGTCCAATGAAAATCTCTTGTGACAATACTGGTGCAATTGCCTTGGCAAAGGAATCCAGATTTCACAAGAGAACCAAGCACATCAAGAGACGCTTCAATTCCATCCGGGATCTAGTCCAGGTGGGAGACATAGAGATTTGCAAGATACATACAAATCTGAATATTGCAGACCCGCTGACTAAGCCTCTTCCACGAGCAAAACATGATCAGCACCAAGGCTCCATGGGTGTTAGAATCATTACTGTGTAATCTAGATTATTGACTCTAGTGCAAGTGGGAGACTGAAGGAAATATGCCCTAGAGGCAATAATAAAGTTATTATTTATTTCCTTATATCATGATAAATGTTTATTATTCATGCTAGAATTGTATTAACCGGAAACATAATACATGTGTGAATACATAGACAAACAGAGTGTCACTAGTATGCCTCTACTTGACTAGCTCGTTAATCAAAGATGGTTATGTTTCCTAACCATAGACAAAGAGTTGTTATTTGATTAACGAGATCACATCATTAGGTGAATGATCTGATTGACATGACCCATTCCATTAGCTTAGCACCCGACCGTTTAGTATGTTGCTATTGCTTTCTTCATGACTTATACATGTTCCTATAACTATGAGATTATGCAACTCCCGTTTGCCGGAGGAACACTTTGGGTGCTACCAAACGTCACAACGTAACTGGGTGATTATAAAGGAGCATTACAGGTGTCTCCAAAGGTAGATGTTGGGTTGGCGTATTTTGAGATTAGGATTTGTCACTCCGATTGTCGGAGAGGTATCTCTGGGCCCTCTCGGTAATGCACATCACATAAGCCTTGCAAGCATTACAACTAATATGTTAGTTGTGAGATGATGTATTACGGAACGAGTAAAGAGACTTGCCAGTAACGAGATTGAACTAGGTATTGGATACCGACGATTGAATCTCGGGCAAGTAACATACCGATGACAAAGGGAACAACGTATGTTGTTATGCAGTATGACCGATAAAGATCTTCGTAGAATATGTAGGAGCCAATATGGGCATCTAGGTCCCGCTGTTGGTTATTGACCGGAGATTTGTCTCAGTCATGTCTACATTGTTCTCGAACCGTAGGGTCCGCACGCTTAACATTACGATGACAGTTATTATGAGTTTATGCATTTTGATGTACCGAAGTTAGTTCGGAGTCCCGGATGTGATCACGGACATGACGAGGAGTCTCGAAATGGTCGAGACATAAAGATTGATATATTGGAAGCCTGTGTTTGGATATCGGAAGTGTTCCGGGTGAAATCGGGATTTTACCGGAGTACCGGGAGGTTACCGGAACCCCCCGGGAGCTATATGGGCCTTAATGGGCTTTAGTGGAAAAGAGAAGGGGCAGCCCAAGATGGGCTGCGCGCCTCCCCCCTCCCCTAGTCCTATTAGGACAAGGAGAGGTGGCCGCCCCCCCTCTCTCTTCCCCCCCCCCTCAGCGAATCCTATTCCAACTAGGATTGGGGGGGGGGGGGAATCCTACTCCTAGAGGGAGTAGGACTCCCTTGGCGCGCCCTCCTTGGCCGGCCGCCCCCTCCCCCTTGGCTCCTTTATATACAGAGGCAGGGGGGCACCCTAGGACACACAAGTTGATCCTCGTGATCGTTCCTTAGCCATGTGCGGTGCCCCCTGCCACCATATTCCACCTCGGTCATATCGTTGTAGTTCTTAGGCGAAGCCCTGCGTCGGTAGAACATCATCATCGTCACCACGCCGTTGTGCTGACGGAACTCATCCCCGAAGCTTTGCTGGATCGGAGCCCGGGGAGCGTCATCGAGCTGTACGTGTGCCAAGAACTCGGAGGTGCCGGAGTAACGGTGCTTGGATCGGTCGGATCGGGAAGAAGACGTACGACTACTTCCTCTACGTTGTGTCAACGTTTCCGTTGCGATCTACAAGGGTACGTAGATCATACTCTCCCCCTCGTTGCTATGCATCACCATGATCTTGCGTGTGCGTAGGAAATTTTTTGAAATTACTACGGTACCCAACATTCATCCCATTGCATCATTTTCATTTGAGCTCATCTTGATGCCCGAAATACTGTTGGAAGAGAGCTATTTGAGATTATTGTCAGATCTGCTGCACCAAATAGCTATTTGTCATTTTTGCCATGATTAATGTATGCATGATATGCCCCTGAGTTCTACATGTGTTTTGTTATATGTCATGTCATCTTTACAGAGGTGCTTACCATGTATTTTTGTGATATGTGTGGTGACTAGCACAAGCTTGCAAAGTAGTGCATTCGTTAATGCTGATTTCAGGGACTTAGAATTTCTCAGTCCTTGATCTGTTTTTATCAATATGCCATATGTTCATGTTGTTTCCTAATGATCCGTGCCTCTTTTGAGGATGATCAGTAAGGATGATTTGTTAATATTGTGGTGCTCTATCTATCCATGTCTTTGTTTGCATTTATGGACTACCCTAGCTTGAGTCAATCGAGCTCTACTTTTTCTATATCGTGAATCCTGGCAGATTGTTTACTTGTTAGCGATTTTGCCGAGGACGTTGCTATTGGTCCGTGCATGCTATGTTGTTGTTCTTGCCATGTCTAGTTTATATAATATGTATTCTTGATGGGTGTATGCTTAGTTTGTCATGCCATGCTCTGTAGTGAGTGCATCGAGCTCGTGAACATGCCTACTCGTTAACAGATTTGCATGCTCCAGTTTTTCACTAAGTCTGTAATCTGATTATGTTTTTGCCATGTTCACATGCTTGCAATTGTATTTTCTGATCCCTTTTGGCTCAAGGTCACTAAGGGAGTTTTGTTAAGTGCTTTGAGTAGCTTCATGTCATGCCTTGCTTTGCCATGTTAAGTTCCTGTAGCATATAGTTTTCATGCTCCAAAGTGTGCTACCTAATCTGAAATTCCAGACTTGTGTTAATTTCACTAAGTCTGAAACCTGTTTACCATTTGCACTTTTGCCATGCTTGTTTGAACCTGTTAATGGATGAATTGGTCGTAGCTCAGTGTTCATCTTTTGTCAAGCATCATGAGTGGATCCCTGCCATGTATTTTGTTGCCATGTTTGAGTGTTGTAGCATATTTATCTTGATGCATTTAGATGGCTACTTGCTGTTTATTGCAGACCGTTGCCATATTTGTTTTGCTTGCCATTTCCAAACCGTGCATCCGATTCCGGTGTTCTTTACATCGATTTCAACCAAAATCACCTCACATTTCCAGTGGCACTCTTGGATTTCCAAGTTGAGGCCAGGTTCAATCATTCCTTGTCAAATCTTGCATATGCATCACATATCGCATCCCGCATAGCATACCATATTTGCATCATGTTGTTTGAGCTTTGCACGTGGTTGATTGTGTTCCTTTTGCTTGTTTGTCTTGTTTGGGTAGAGCCGGGAGACGAGTTCGCTAACGAGGAGCCCGTTGAGTTTGCTTACGAGGATCAAGTCAACTCTGACAACTTTGCAGGCAAGATGATCATACCCTCGAAATCACTTCTATCTTTGCTTGCTAGATGCTCGCTCTTTTGCTATGCCTATGCTACGTTGCCTACCACTTGCTTATCATGCCTCCCAAATTGCCATGTCAAACCTCTAACCCACCATGTCCTAGCAAACCGTTGATTGGCTATGTTATCGCTTTGCTCAGCCCCTCTTATAGCGTTGCTAGTTACAGGTGAAGATTGGAGATCGTTCCTTGTTGGAACATTGTTTATTGTTGGGATATCATTATATTATCTTGTTATTTTTTAATGCATCTATATACTTGGTAAAGGGTGGAAGGCTCGGCCTTTTTGCCTAGTGTTTTGTTCCACTCTTGCCGCCCTAGTTTCCGTCATATCGGTGTTAAGTTCCCGGATTTTGCGTTCCTTACGCGGTTGGGTGATAATGGGAACCCCTTGACAGTTCGCCTTGAATAAAACTCCTCCAGCAATGCCCAACCTTGATTTTACCATTTGCCACCTAGCCTCTTTTTCCCTTGGGTTTCCGGAGCCTGAGGGTCATCTTTATTTAAACCCCCCCGGGCCAGTGCTCCTCTGAGTGTTGGTCCAAACTAGAGTCCTGTGCAGCGCCCCCTCGGGGAAACTCGAGGTTTGGTTTTAGTTGTATGGAGAGCTCATCTGAGTGTGCCCTGAGAACGACATATGTGCAGCTCCTATCGGGATTTGTCGGCACATTCGAGCGGTGTTGCTGGACTTGTTTTATCTTTGTCGAAGTTGTCTTGTAGAACCGGGATGCCGAGTCTGATCGGAATGTCTTGGGAGAAGGTTTATTCTTCGTTGACCATGAGAGCTTGTGATGGGCTAAGTTGGGACTCCCCTACAGGGATTTGAACTTTCGAAAGTCGTGCCCGCGGTTATGGGCAGATGGGAATTTGTTAATGTCCGATTGTAGATAACATGAACCTTAACTTAATTAAAATGAATCAACTGCGTGTGTAACCGTGATGGTCTCTTCTTGGCGGAGTCCGAGAAGTGAACACGGTGTTGGAGTAATGTTTGCCGTAGGTTGTTCTATAATTCTTCGTTCGCGCTTCGCCTTCTCTTCTCGCTCTCTTTTGCAAACAGGTTAGCCACCATATATGCTAGTCGCTTGCTGCGGCTCCACATATTACCTTGCCTTACCTATAAGCTTAAATAGTCTTGATCGCGAGGGTGCGAGATTGCTGAGTCCCCGTGGCTCACAGATTACTTCCAAACCAGATGCAGGAACCGATGACTCTGTTCCAGATGATGCGCTTGAGCTCAAGTGGGAGTTCGACGAAGACTCACGCCGTTACTATGTGTCTTTCCCTGTTGATCAGTAGTGGTGCCCAGTTGGGGCGATCGGGGCCGTGTCGCATGTTGGGGTTGATCTTTTATTTTGGTACCGTAGTCGGACCATGAGTGTATTGGATGATTGTAATGCTATTTATGTACTTTGTGTGACGTGGCGAGTGTAAGCCAACTATGTACCTTTCCCCTTATTATCTATTTACATGGGTTGTTGTGAAGATTACCTTACTTGCGACATTGCTTTCAATGCGGTTATGCCTCTAAGTCGTGCTTCGACATGTAGGAGATATAGCCGCATCGAGGGCGTTACAATAGCAAAGTCATAGCAACATCAATCTCAGAACATAATGTATACTAGGGATCAAACCCTAACAAAACTAACTCGATTACATGATAAATCTCATCCAACCCATCACCGTCCAGCAAGCCTATGATGGAATTACTCACGCACGGAGGTGGGCATCATGAAATTGGTGATGGAGGAAGGTTGATGATGACAATGGAGACGGATTCCCCTCTCCGAAGCCTCGAACGGACTCCAGATCAGCCCTCTCAAGAGAGATTAGGGCTTGGCGGCGGCTCCGTATCGTAAAACGTGATGAATCCTTCTCCTTTATTTTTTTCTCCCCGAACATGAATATATAGAGTTGGAGTTGAGGTCGGTGGAGCCTCAGGGGGCCCATGAGATAGGGGGCACGCCCCAGGGGGGTGGGCGCGCCCCCCACCCTCGTGGACAGGGTGTGGGCCCCCTAGTGTTGATTCTTCCTCCAGTACTTTTTATAAATTCCAAAAATATTCTTAGTGAAGTTTCAGGTCATTCCGAGAATTTCTATTTTTGCACAAAAATAACACCATGGCAATTCTGCTAAAAACAGCGTCAGTCCGGGTTAGTTCCATTCAAATCATGCAAGTTAGAGTCCAAAACAAGGTCAAAAGTGTTTGTAAAAGTAGATACGATGGAGACGTATCAGCCACCACCACGACCTCTGCCCCGCATCCATCTAAAAGGCTTGCCCCTTGCACGTGCAGTGAAACCACCTTGGTTGTTGCCTTGCCCGCTCGGAAAGGATCTACTCCGTGCCATCAACCAGTTGCCATACTCTATCTCTTTTATGTCCCATGGAATCCATCTCCACACTCTTCCATGTTATGTGGCCTAGGATGCCACAGACATAAGTAGCCAAGTTTTTCATATTTTACCAACAGAAAAATTATCTCCTTGCCATTGACATTCAGCCGTGTAAACCGGGTCAGAGGATTTGATACTTCAATCTTGGCCCTGACTCGGACACCGTTTCCTTCATAACCCCTAGCTAGGTTCAACTCTACACTCTTGACCTAGCCAATTCTCTGTGCTAGCTGGTCTCCTATGCGTTGGGACCGGTAGAGATATGGGATATCATGAATTTGTGTCCATACAGTTATAAATTCTAGAGTAACTGAACCCGGTCTGCCATTTCCATCATACTCCTCAATCATTACCACCAAACCACGAAAAATCCACAGTCCGTGTTGCATGATCTTGTTCCAATCTCCCAGATAGAAGCACTGGATCATGAAGAGATCATCGCTATCCTCCCTAATTTCTGGTTTGTGCGTCAGGTTCCAAGCATACCCCATTGTGTCCTTGAAAGAATCTGGATTGAAGAACTTGTGTGTATTCACCTTTGCTACGGTCAACCATCTCGCCACTTCAGAGAGGTCAATGATCTCCTCCTCGCCGACAAACACGTCATGTAGCAGCGTCCTTCAACTTCATCCTCTTCGTATCTTCTTCCAGATTGATTCTAGCCATGCCCTTGCCTTTTCCTTCACCTCTCCTTCAGATCCCATGAAGGACCCCGCCATCGTGAGAGGATTAGGCAGGCAAAGCGCTATCAAGAAGGGGGTTGGTTGTCGGCTCAAAGATAGAGTAACCTCGATGCCGATGGGAGTCAGAAAAGTACATTAAACCCTATTCTCCTAGGGTAGCATACACGCAATACACACATAACATAATACTATAGCGAATTAACGATGCATTTTTTTGAGACAATCTCACGAAGCTTTTTATTAACTCGTCATAACTTTTACAAGAATGAAAGTAAGATCAACGTGTTGGCCTAACCAAACATGGCGACTAGCCCTTAAAGAGAGAGCATACTTCGCTAAATTGTGAGCCTCGACATTGAGCTCGTAAACTCATGACTGGAAATGCAACTATTAAAAAAACCCGGACTGCTCATTGATTAATCTGATAATAGCACAATAGATTGTTGCGCTTCCTTGGTTGATATCATTAATAACAACCTTGCAATCTAATGCCACATGGATCCGCCTCTCGTATAGATCATCCACCAGGTCTAGAACCTTCGCAACTGCTAGTGCTTCAAGCGTTGTTGGATCAAAAATAATTGCAAATGCACCAGATAAGACCCAAGATGATCTCCGCGACAACTCCAATTGAACCACTCCTCGTAAGTGTCGCATCAACATAGATCTTACACAAATTTTCAGAGGGTGAAGCCAATGATTTGGTCTTACTCCCCGCAAAGAAAAAATGATTTGGTCTAACTGGAGCGACAATGACGGTTGTATTGGAGGGCTTGTCTACAATCTAAACATCCTATATAAATGTGTTGATGAAACCATTGGTGGATATCGGGATTTCCAAAATATCTTCAATTATAACCTTCCTCCTTGCTCCATACCGTCCTAAAGGAATATAACCTTCCTCCTAAACTAATACTTTTTTTTTTGAGACAACCTCCTAAACTATACATGCCGTACTTGAGTGGATCCAATATACGCATGTACTTACTACACAATAGCCAGATTGAACAATCGGCCCAACCCAGCCCGGCACAAACTTCACTTCTCTCTCTCTCTCTCTCCCTCCAGCTGTCGTCTCCACACACCCAACCCCAACAGCCCAAGTACCCAACCGCGCCTCCTCTTCTGTTCCTCCGCCGCCGCCGTGCGAATCCTGAGGGTTCGTGGCATGGCTGACACCCTCGACATGTCGCTCGACGACATCATCACCAAGAACAAGCACCATCACCGCCGTGGCCGCCACAACCCAGCGTCCGCCGCCTCGGGAGGATCCGCGCACCCACGCCGCCGCTTCCGCAGCCGCGCCGCCACCCGCGCCGTCGCCGCGCCCTACCACCAACTCAGCCTCCCGCAACAGGTCCATTCCTCCTCCTCCCCCCCTTCTTCCTCGTGATTAAGTAGCCTCCAGCAACAGCTCACTCAAATCTTCTTTCCTCTCTCATGGTCGTGGGGAGCACAGGTGCCGCCGGCTTTCGGATATGTTGCCCAGCCGATGGCCATGGTGACGGCGCCGTCTGCCTTGGACTCGCCCACCAAGCTCTACATCTCCAACCTCGACTACAACGTCTCCAACGAGGATATCAAGGTCGCTAACGCTCCTATCCTAATTGCAGTCTTCTCTGCTATAGTTAATAATCCCTAAAAACTGCACTTTTCCTTGATTTGCTGTCCCTAACAAACTCCCCATACATTCAACTCAAGAGATTTCAACGAGTTCGTAGGCAATTCCGTCATCCGCAGTTCCTTTTTTGTAATGGCTTGCATTCTTCACTGACACAATCATGCACTGGTTCTAGCTTATGTATAGAAATTTGCTTTCTTTCACCTTCCTTTACTGTAGCTGTTAGCTGAGAGTTATTTATCTTTAGGCCTTCAGAGCAATCGCTAACTTCTCTCTGTTTATCGTCTCCTTCTCCTAAAGTTTCTCTACAATGTCCTGTTTACTTTGCTCAGGAACTGTTTTCTGAGATGGGTGAAATCCAGCGGTACTCCATTAACTATGACAAGAGTGGAAGATCAAAGGTTTGCACATGCACTTTCTTCACCTTGTATTTTGTTTGAATGGTCATGAACTCATGATTCATCTCCATTACTGGATCTCCATTTTTCCAGGGAACTGCAGAGGTTGTATTTTCGGCAAGATCATCTGCCGTAGCTGCTCTTAAGAAGTATAACAACGTGCATCTTGATGGCAAACCTATGAAAATTGAAGTCATTGGGACAAACATTGAGGCACCTGCACCCATACCTGCTATTTTCGCTTTGGCTCCATCTCCTGGAAACTTCAGTTTTCCTTCCAAAAGGTTTGTAGCATCTACCCCACGTGCTATGCAGAAACTATTTATATTGTACAGTAGGACCTCAACATCATAGAAATAAGAGAATGCAAAATTTGCCAACATAGATGGGAGCTGAATTGACTCCCTTTTGAAGCAGCCATAGGTAGTTAGCACTATGTTAAAACTTCATTGCCGTCTAAATCAAGAATTTCAACTGTGTATTACTCTGAAGATTTTGAGCAAGTGACAAATCAGTAATAAATTTTGCAGTGGACCTGGAATGGGTGTTAGCGGTCGAGGATGGTCTCGTGGTGGAGGTGGCTTCAGTGGTCGCAGCGGAGGTGGGTTCGGTGGTCGTGGCCGAGGGCGTACGGACCGTGAGCGAGGGAAGGGAGGGGGTCGCATCCTGGAACTTTCTGCTGCAGATCTCGACGCCGACTTGGACAAGTACCACTCGGCTGCAATGCAAATCAGCTAAATGGATCTGGCATTGCATTGCGTGTGTTCTTGTTTTTCTGTAGTGATATATGGTCCTGACCTATATTAATTGGATAACGATCTTTATGCTAAACTGGCATGGTAGAAGGTAGCATTGGGTGATGAAAATGGAGGGGAACATGTGAGGTGCCATTCCTTCATTTGCAATATAGCAGGAGGGAGGGAATTGGGCTATTTGAGATGAAAATTTCTGAAGCTTAATCACATTCAGGTTCTGTTTGGCTGGTTTATGTCTTGTTGCTTCTTGTTGTTAGCTGATTTGTGGCATGTTGCTTCGACAGTTGATTGATTTGTTATTGAATTATTAGGGGAGGCTGCGGCCTTTGGTGATCTCCACCAGAGAAGTGGGGAGGCTGTGGAGAAATTAGAGTTACAGTAATAAAAATCAACTCATTCCACGTACGCACATGTAGAGAGTAGTAGCCCTAAATATATGGAGTAGTATGTATAACTGGAGTGTACAATAATTGATAATTAATGTTCATGGATCACTGTCATCATGAATCAATCAAAAAGAAAAGAAAAGAAGTTCCTATGGATGATGGTTGCTGCGCACGAGGCGTCAGTCGTCCCTCTCGGGCGCGGGCGGACCGGACCTGTGATCGAGCCATGCGATGATGTCGAAGAAGACCTTGTCGATGTTCTCCGGCAGCTCGCCGGAGGTGAGGGCGTGCCACATGCCCGGGTAGAGCTTGAGCGTCTTGTCCGTGCTGGGCGCCTCCCGGCAGAGGAGCTGGCTGACGGAGGGGTCCGTGACCCTGTCGCCTCCCCCGTGCACGACCAGGAAGGGCAGCGTCACCTGCGTGAGCACCTCGCTCTCGACGCGGAGGCTGGCCCGGAGGAGCTCGTGCGCCGTCTTGAGCCGCGGCCGCCCCTTGTAGCAGTAGGGGTTGCGGCGGATCTCGTCGCGCTTGGCCTGCGTCCGGTAGGCGGCGCCGATGACGTTCCTGGTGGGCACCACCTTCCACGTCGGGATGAACCTGGTGACGGCCTCCAGCACCTTGATCACCGCCGGGTGCGGCTTCATCTCCTCCGTGATCTTGCACATGGGCGCCACCAGCACGGCCCCCGCCCAGTAGGACGGCCGCGCCCGGTGGAGCAGCAGCGCCACCGCGCCGCCCATGGACTCGCCCAGCAGGAACCGAGGCAGCTGAGGAGATTGGTTGGCGGCGACGGCGGCGGTGAAGTAGGCGTCGCAGTCGCCGAGGAGGACGTCGAAGGAGGGGACGTAGCCCCTGAGGCCGTCCGACTTGCCGTGGCCCTCGTAGTCCATGCCGTAGACGGCGTAGCCGGCCTGCGCCAGCCGCACCCCGGTGCCGCGCATCGTCACGCTGCACTCCACCGCGTAACCTGCATATGTCGATCGATCAATGATGTTGTAATGGTGCTAGCTAGCTAGATTAATCAGCTCCATTGATGAAGGTAGCGATCGATTAGCGTACGTACCGTGGCACATGAAGACGAGGGCCTTGATTGGTCTGGCGTTGGCGGGGAGCCACCGGCAGGTGAAGAGCTTCATCCCACGCGCGTTCTTGATGTATTCTTCTTCGTACTCGTAGCCGTCATCAACGTTGTTGCTGCCGCTGCTGCTGAGCTTGGTCATCATCGATCTCTTCGACTCGTCGTGCAGAAAGAAGACAAACTTAATTATGAAGATCGAATTTGTCCGAAAGCAAGAGAGGAGATGCATGGGATGGGAGTACGTACGTATATATAGGTGATGCGCGGTTGCATGTTTAAACTGGTACGTAGTTACAGATCGATCGTACAAGGTGTGGACTGCGCGCGTTTCTTTCGTCATTCGTACGTGCGGACCAAGCAAATGCAACAGATTTAATCACCGACGTCGCAAATCGCAACCGATATTCACATACATACGTACGCGCGCAGAACTTATATTTATGGATCGATCATGGAGTTGATTATTACATAGACGGATTTATTCCCAAGATTATATCGGTTCACTCCTCTCGACATATCCACTTCGAAGAACCATAAGGAAACTACTTCCACTTGTGTTTTCCACCAAAGAGGCCATGCTTCCCTCCAAAGAGACGCATGCGCTTGCCATGCTTGAACTTGCCGCCATACCCATAGCCGTAGCGTCCATGCTTCTTGAACTTGCCGCCGTAGTGATGATGGTAACCCGCAGGACGGTGGTACTATCCGCCGTGGCCGTGATGGCCATGGCTCAAGTGATGCGCGCCATAGGCCGCCGCCGCCGCCGCACCGCCGGCAACAAGCAAAGATCCTCCGTGACCTGCACGATCGATATCCATTCATGATAGATCCATGGATCGAGTAGCCTAGCAAGGTATACGTTAGGTAGGTGGTGATCGATGGATAGATACGAACCGTGATAGCCACCTTGATGGTGGGGATAGCTGGAGGGTGGACACCCGTATGCTCCTGCTGATGGATAGCCATGCCCATATCCCTGTGGCTGTGGAGGGTAATAGGCAGGAGGGCATCCATGCCCGGCTTGTGGAGGGGGGTATGCAGGGTACGCGATGGGCGGAGACGAGTAGGCGCTTGGGTAGTAGCCCCCAAGGCCTCTGCTGTTGGTGTCGTTGCCGCACTGCTTGTTTCCACCTCCCATGGCGCTTGGGTAGTAGCTCGACTGGTCGACGGTGTAGCTAGCTAGTTCATCCTGTCCATGTGCTAATGTTAAACTTATAGCCTTGGTGAGGTAGCACACCCAGCAAGCATCTCCTGAAATTCCTTCTCGATCGGAATCGCTAGCTAGCCACCTTTTGCTTTCAATGGACGGAGCAAGTTAACTGCGTACGTGCAGCTCCTCCTTTGGTGGGATTCCATTTGATATCCTTCTTTAATGCCAGAGATATTGCAAGAGTGTGTGTCGAACATATTCCATCTCGTTTTACATATGCTTCCCGTGTCTCATCTCGACAAATAGAAAGCGTGCATCCACTTTCTCTATGGCCTCACGTACCTAACTTGATAATTCGCACGCACTCTCGACCTTTTTCGTGCCCTAATTAATTTATCGCCTCGAACCGAATCGACTATTCTACCACCATCTTATACTGTTCTATCAAGGTGTGTACCGCCCATGTAGTAGATTATAACACAAAGTACATCAACGACTTTGATGACATGTCTCGTAATCGCTGTTACGAAACCAACCTATTCACACCCTCCCCACTGCACACAGTTAGGGCTGAAATGTGTGTGATGTTCTAATCGCAACAGTGGCCGTGTGTGAAGTGTCAGGCTAAAAGTTAGGATACGTCACACATGGTTGTCTTAAATCACTACTGTAGATTAGGTCACCGCACACATAGTTGTGAACCGTCGCCTTGCCATGGTGTGTGATAAGGGGAGGTGGGTGGGGGTGCATCGCACACGTTAAGGCACAACTATGCACAATTGGTCGATAGGCTTGGTATTAAGGGCCAGTTCTTTTGGCAACTTAAAAAATAAGCCGCCTCCTCCTCAGCTTTTCCCATAAGCCGTCTTTCTTATTTATTGGGGCTTCTAAACTAGTTATGAAATAATTAATTTAGAAGTCTCAACAAATTTTTGGAGCGGCTTATTTTTTAAGCCGTCCAAAAGAACTGGCCCTAAATATGTGCGATGGGTTGATCGTTGAGCTATTGCAAACAATGAACCAGAACAATACACGTGTGAGGTCTGTCATACATCTCACATGATTTGAAGGGTAGAAACGTCTACGCTCGGACCTCTTGTCACGCACGATTAGAGCACCCAATAACGTTGGATTGGAAAGTTCATCACACATGATTTACCAGATATAAATGTATGTGTCCCAAACTGAAAGTGCGTTATATCGACTAGAGGGGGGGTGAATAGGCGATTTTTATGAAAGTCTTCAAAACGTGGAAGTTATGAAGACAAACAGTAGAGATATGCCTATCACTATGCAGCGGAAGTTAGATTACACTAGGCAAGCCATGGTCAAGTATTCAATAGAGTGAAAGCACAATGACAAATAGCTGCAGTGTAATAAGGATCAGGTAGGAAGAAGTTATGAAGCCAATCAAATCATACAGTTACGTTGTGAGGACAAAAGATAGAGCAAGCATGCAATGGCTTCGCAATGAATAACAATAAGTTAAAAGGAAGTGAAGATGAAACCAGTGATGCGTTGAAGACAATGATTTGTTGGACCAGTTCCAGTTGCTGTGACAACTGTACGTCTGGTTGGAGCGGCTAGGTATTTAAACCAAAGGACACACAGTCCCGAACACCCAGTCCTGAACACGCAGCTCAGGACACCCAGTCCTCATCGTATTATCCTTGAGCTAAGGTCACACTGACCTCGCCCAATCACTCTGGTAAGTCTTCAAGGTAGACTCCCAAACCTTCACAGACTTCGTTCACCGGCAATCCACAATTTCTCTTGGATGCTCAGAACGTGACGCCTAACCGTCTGGAGGATGCACAGTCCTCAAGTGTAATAAGTCTTCAGATCACTCAGACAAGAGACTTAAGTGATGCCCAATTTACTCTGGCTCTGGGTGGTTAGGGCTTTTCTCTTCACTAGGAATTTTCTCTTAAAGGCTTCGAGGTGGGTTGCTCTCAACGACAAAAGCCGTGCACTGAAATCTAAGCAGCCTACTGTTTATGGTTGTAGGGGGTGGACTATTTATAGCCACTGGGCAACCCGACCTGATTTGTCCGAAATGACCCTGGGTCACTAAGGAACTGACACGTGTTCCAACGGTCAGATTTCGAACTCACACGGCAACTTTACTTGGGCTACAAGTAAAGCTGACTTGTCCGTCTCTGGACAAGATTTGCTCTCATAGTCTTTGCTCGAAGACATATGTTTTGAATTAGGCATCACTTCAGTCATTCTGACTGGTTCTCTTGGACCCCACTTAACAGTATGGTGGTTCCTATGACTCAACACAAATGAAATAAAACTACGAAGGATCTAAGTCTTCGAGTTCCATAGGCTTCACGTGGTGTCTTCTCTTGTCATAGTCTTCAATGTGAATATCTTCATATACCACCATTGTCTTCAATGTCTTCGTACATTTTTAGGGGTCATCTCTGGTAGCAAAACCGAATCAATGAGGGACTTCTACCTGTGTTATCCTGCAATTCTTACAAACACATTAGTCCCTCAACTAGGTTTGTCGTCAATACTCCAAAACCAACTAGGGGTGGCACTAGATGCACTTACAATCTCCCCCTTTTTGGTGATTGATGACAAACTAGTTGAAGTTTTCAACGGGGAATATAATTTGTGAAATTGTAAAGGAATTGTCTTCATAAGCTGCAAGGGCTCCCCCTGAAGATGTGCATATAAGTAATTTGCTTCTTGAATGCAAATGCACATGGTAGGTTGTACTTGTGGAGATCCACTTCAACTTATGATGACAATCCACTATGCATGTAAAGGTATATGAAGATAATGACATGCATAATGAAAAATGGACGTCTGCAGAATGATCTAAGTGCGGAATTTATCGTTGCACATGCAGAATTTATCTTCGCAAAACAAGGTGACAAACAGGTAGCAGACGACCATCGAGTCTAAGTGTTACAACTCAAAGAAGCAAATGTAGCAGAATGGGAGTTGTAAGCACGAAGCAAAATGTAGCAGAATATAAGGCACCCGCCCATATTGACCCGCTTGAAGACTAACAACATTATATGCTTCTCCCCTTTTGTCAGTGATGACCAAAAAGGTTTGAAGACATAGAGTGTTCTACGCGTTCCCATGAGCAGCAGGGTCGGTGGAGTTGTTTGGCGGTGCGGAAGAGCTTGGTGCAGAGTCGACACGCGCTGAAGGAGGTGGTGGTGATGTAGCGTCGTCTTCTTCCTCGATGATTCTTGCAGTCACTGTGGCAGCAAATGAAGAGAACTCTGAGTCTTCAAGTGATGGAGTTCCGCGCAGCACAACTCTTCTGGGGGGTGTGGAGTCAAACTTGAATCTCTCTCTGAAGCCATCCTCGTGAAGATCAGCTTCAGAGCACATCAACGTGAGTCCTTTCCAGGTGCGGCGACAGGTTTCATGTGCAACGAATGCATTCTTGGTGGCAATATTTCTGATGCGATTGACATCCACCAAGAGGCTTTTCATCTGTCTCTTCAGCCAGTCGTGATGCCTATCCTGCTTTTGGTGAAGGGCCACAAGAAGCTCTCGGTCATTGAGGGCACGAGCGCGCTTCTTGGGTCTTTGAGCAGTTGTGCTGTCAGTGGCTTCAGTTGATGCAGGGCGTGGTGCACGTGTAGTGCCAGCCAACGGATACACCCTGGAGATGGCTTCAACACCTTCAACGTTCTGCGTGAAGCTCTGGTGTTCTGCATTCTGAAGACTCAACGGTTGCTTGGCAGGCTCAGGATATATAGCTTCAGCAGAGGTGTCCACATCTGGCAAGAAGATCCGATGGTTGCGGGCTGAGGGCTGATATGAGATTGTAGAGTGCAGTTTGATCAGCCTCATTACCCACGGAGCATAGAACTTCAAACCAAATAAATCTGAGCCTGATGCAGCTAGTTGGTGGATGAAGAAGTCCTGAGCGTTGAAGCATTTGCCATGGATGATACAAAATATTAGAGTCTTCATTGCACCCTCAATCTTGGCATGTGGGGAATGTCCCTTAATGGGCCAGAGAGTCCGCCGGATGATGTGATAGATGGTTCGGGGCAGGTACTCAAGGTCTTCAACGAAGAACTCTGTTGGATAAGGAGCATCATGGGGCAATGGCTTCATCATTGAGAGCATCTGACTCATATTTGGTTCAGGCCTCTGGAATATGCTCTCAATAGCTTCAGCATGTAGTTGACAGCCTTCCTCGAAGAATTCGCCAGGAGTGGGCAGGCCGGTGAGCTCAATGATATCAAATGCATTGGCTTCATGATGGACATTGCCGGTCATCCACTCCAGGACCCAAGTCTTCGGATCTCTGTTGTATCCTTTAATATGGAGGGTGGCATAGAATTGAAGCAGAAGCTCTTCATTCTAGTGCTCTTCATCAGTGACAAACTATAGCAGACCCACTTGCTTAAAGCAATCCAAAGCTTCCTCTAAACAGGGCAGACCAGCAATGGCTTCAACATCAAGGCGCTTGTGCGGGAAGATGCGACCTTGGTTGTATAGGATGCATGAATAGTAGTTGCGCTGAGGATAGCTCCAGAACCTATCTGATGCAATCCGTTCCCTTGAATAGGGGTTCTTGGAGCTGTTGAAGAACGTATTATCTTCCTTGAAGCTATTGATGTTGAAGGAACCAGGTGCTGCAGGACCTGGGAACCTTGGCAGTCTTGGGATTGGCGTCTGGACTTGAGGCCTGTGCTCAACATGGTAATCAAATTGGAGGCCTGCAGCAGACTCAGGAACAGACGTGTCTGGATCAGTAGCTTCACTGTCTTCTGAAGCTTTGGGTGGGGAGGGCTCCACATTGGCTTCGGTGTTGGTTGTGGCAGCCGCAACATTTTCAGCCTCCACTTGACGAGTTGGAGGGTCAGACTCAGGCACGTTCTCCTGGAGAACTGCTTCTTGTTGGAGCGGGGGAGTTGGAGCTTGAGGTACTTCTTCATTTTCTTCGGCTGATGCAGCCGGAATGTCGTCAGCAGAGTCTTGAGGCCGTGGTCCTTTGCGAAGCCTGCGGAATGCATACGACGCCTGTGGAGTTGGAGTGGGCTGGACCTCAGATTCTTCTTCCACTTGTGGGCGATCCGCCCATGACGCATCTTGTGCAATTGGTGTCAGAGGACGACCAATGCTAATGAGTTCGCTTGTTTCAAGCTGAGGAAGGGCTGCATCATCTTGTACATTGTCGTGATGACCAATGTCTTCAACAGCGATGGGGTCGGCTGCTGGAATGTCTTCCGCTTCAGGAGCCTCTGTGGGAGCAGGCTCATGAACTGTCAGCTGACGATCTGCGTCAGGATAGATGACAGAGAGGGGTTCAACCATTAAGGGCTCTGTGGGAGTAGCCCGAGCTTTCTTGATCTTGCGCTTCTTCTTGGTGGGGTTAGAAGGAGAGGCTTCAGAGTGTTTCCTCTTCCTAGCTTCAGCCTCTGCAGTCCGTGTCTTCTTGAGCTCTGAAGCGGTTGACCGGCTCTTTGGCTTCGAGCCAGTCGTAGCAGTGGGGAAGACAATCGGAACAGCTTCTTGCCTTGGTGCCTCTGGTTCAGCCATAGCAGGCTTCTTCTTCTTCTTCGCAGCCATCCTGGGGTCGATGCCAGGACGCCCAAGTGCCTTGCGCTTCTCGGCCTCATTGTAGGCCTGCACACATCTGTCTGCCAGAGTCTTCATTCGCTCCCGCGAACCCTGAGCTTCTGTACGCTTCTTCAAAAAGTTTTCTTTGAGCTCGTGTAGCATGACCTTGAAGTTCTTCACTTCTTGCATGCTGAGTTTGGCCATGTGCTTCTTGAACTGAGCCTTTTCAAAATCAATTTTCTGCTTCAGTTCAACAATGCGCTGGGCAATTGCAAGTTCTGAAGCAATAGCGCCTTGGAAGGCGACGCTGAGGCCAACGGGCAGCTGCAGATCTTCGAAGCTGATGTTTGGTGTGGCAAACCACTCGTCAATGAAGTTGTGGATGATGACAACATCAAAGAGAGGCGGATTGTTGAATATTTCAGCTTCTTCTTTGCTCTTGATGAGTTGCTCAAGAGCGTCATCTCCAAGATCTTCATCGCCTGACAGATCAATGGTTTCACTGCGCAGAATGGCAGCGGCTGTGAGCTCTTTCCCTGTGTGTGGCTGAGGCATCTTGGCCTTCTGGGGCTTGGGTACTCGTGATAAGTCTTCAGACTGCACACTGTCTTCAGGAGGTGCAGTTGCCAGTGGCTTCGCCCTTGAGATTTTGGGTGAAGGGGCCTGCCTTGAAGCTTTTGGCTTCTTCGACTGCTTTGGCTTCGGTACAGCAGGCGCTTCATCAGACTCAGTGTCAGTTGGAGGCTCATTCACTACGGCCCCTTGAACCTTGATGTAGGTGATGAGGCCGTCAAGGTTGGCGAAGGTACCGATGATATTGGGTTCTGCGGTGCGTGTGCCATCTGCCCTTGGTGAGGAGGGACTAGGGTTGAAGTCAAGTCCAAACTTCTTCTTATTCTGCTTCGCTGAGTTTTGCGCAAACTGGAAGTTGCGCTTGAACAGATTGTCGTCACGACACCAGAGTAGTGACGACGGATGTGCATCTTCAGTCTGTTGCCCACGAACCATGCATGGATAGAAGCCTTGAGCTATGGCTTCATCTCTGGTCCTGGGTACAAGATTTTTGAATAGAATGTCTCCCCACGGTCGCTTGATGGCGCTTTTCTCAGCATACTCCTGGGTGACGAAGCGGTATTTGAACCATTGCTCTGCCCAATAGCGTCGAATCCATTGGATTCGGGTCTTGCGCTGGTCGTAACTCTCTTCAGGATCTGTTTTATACATTTCTGCCAGATCATCAGGCAGATCTTTGGATGTGCCACCACGGCGCTGTCTGCCTCCCTTCCTTGCTGCTGTTTCTGAAGCCATAAACTTTAACTTGAAAGGCTTCAATATGTTCAAAGGCTTCAAAGGCTTTCTCTTGCTGGAACTGGCTTCAGGAGAACTGATGTGATGCTGTAAGAACTCTGCAAATGAATGCAGACTATGAGAACCAAAGGATTCTCCCACGGACATGTACCTGTGATAGCATTAAGGTGCGAGGGAAGGGGAAGAGGTCATATGCATTCTCAGAAGATTTTGAAGATAAATCGGTTTAGAAGACATTGACCTCATTGTGCGAAGACATTCACTCATAGAAAAGAAGTTGGTTCCAGATTTGTACGAACCCACAGATCAGTACAAGTGAGGAATCTAACTACTTCATGAAGCACAAGTGAATATACTAGACAAGTTATGAGATGCAGACTAAGAGAGATCTAACTTGTGTGAATAGAAACTTCTCATGGCAGAAAGTGACAGAACTATAGGATCAAAAGGGGCTGTAAAAAGAAGATTTATTTACCACACTTAGAACTGCTAGACGGAGTGGGAGATGAGGCCGAGCAGTTTAATCCTCCGTGCCCTAATTTGGTGACGGAAGACACCTACGGCGACGGCGGAGAGGACGATGTCCGCGGTCGGCATGAAAACGGCGTCGGAGAGGTTGTGGCAGTGAAGCGCTTCGTCGCCGGCGTCGTCGAGAGCTAGCGGTGGCGCTAGGGTTCGTGCGAGGGAGGAAGAAGGAGATAATGACCGCGGTAAGTGTGAATTTATAGGCACAGGGGCGGCACATCGCTATTACACAGGTGCCCCTGGCGATTCGCATCTGATCAGCACGTGGCCATCATGCGGAATTTTGGGGGCAGTTCCACGTCCCACGCACGCCTAGATTGTCGGGTGGTCGTTCCTACTTCTCCGGATTTCTTGTGGATGAATGAGCATTGAAAACTGTTTTAAAGATTGTCTCTGTGTCTTCTGCTGACAAGGACGCAGAGAGGACATTCGACAGTTTCAATAGAATGCATATGACTTGGAGAGATAGAATTTGAGATAGAAAGCATAGAGAGATAAGGGTCCGATCACATTCACTTAGTTCAAAAGATTCAAACAAGAAGACATAGCTATAAGTGAATGTTGTAGAGGACAGAACACTAGTATATATATATGTATCGACATAGTGAAGATAATCATGAAGACATGTTGAGATTGAAGCCAAACCAAATGTGAAGATATTGCGAGGTAACGCCATGAGTGAAACACTTCAAAATAGAACGTTTGGTGGCGGCGTTACCCACCGTATAGGAAGTATTAGACCCAGACACGGCGCACAATTATCGTGGCGCTCCGAAGTCAAATTCCATATTAATGTATTCACACTTAATATGTATGTCTTTATTGATTGAAGATATACATTACTTCGTGTGTTGCACAGCTAAGTCATCAATATGCATAAGTGTTAGGATGTGTGCCTGATCACAGGACATTTGAGGATTCCAGGATATTTAGCTCACACCGTAACTTGCAAAATCTCTTCTCATCCAAGGGCTTGGTGAAGATATCTGCCAATTGCTCTTCAGTGTTGACGTGAATGATATCAATATCTTCCTTCACAACATGATCTCTGAGAAAGTGATGACGAATTTCAATGTGCTTTGTCTTCGAGTGCTGAACAGGGTTGTTGGCGATCTTGATGGCGCTTTCGTTGTCGCAGTAAAGTGGCACTTGCTTCAGATGAATGCCATAGTCCTTGAGAGTTTGCTTCATCCACAGAAGCTGAGCGCAGCAAGATCCAGCAGCAATGTATTCGGATTCAGCAGTGGAGAGAGATACACAGTTCTGCTTCTTTGAAGACCAACATACAAGTGATCGTCCCAGAAAGTGGCATGTGCCTGATGTAGACTTCCGATCAACCTTGTCACCAGCATAATCAGCATCCGAGAATCCAACCAGATCAAACTCTGAGCCCTTTGGATACCATAATCCTAGAGTTGGGGTGTGAGCCAAATATCGAAGAATTCGCTTCACAGCTAAGTGATGCGACTCCTTTGGTGCCGCTTGAAATCGAGCACACATGCAAACACTAAGCATAATATCTGGCCTAGATGCACATAAATAAAGCAAAGAACCAATCATGGAGCGGTATACCTTTTGATCAAACTCTTTACCATTGTCGTCGGGACCCAGACGATGTTTGGCTGGCATTGGTGTTGTGAAGCCTTTGCAGTCTTGCATACCGAACTTCTTCAGGCACTCTTTAAGATATTTCTCTTGAGATATGAAGATGCCGTTGCGTTGTTGCCGTATTTGAAGACCGAGGAAGAACTTCAGCTCCCCCATCATAGACATCTGATATTGCTCTTGCATCATATAGCCAAACTCTTCACTGTACTTCTGATTGGTGCAGCCGAAGATAATGCCATCCACATATATTTGGCACACAAACAGTTCACCATCATATGTCTTCGTGAAGAGAGTGGGATCTAGGGAACCAGGTATGAAGCCTTTGCTCTTCACGAAGTATTTGAGTGTGTCATACCAGGCCCTAGGGGCTTGTTTGAGGCCATACAGTGCCTTGTTGAGCTTGTATACCATGTCAGGATGTTTTGGATCTTCAAACCCTAGTGGTTGTGCAACATACACTTCTTCTTCAATCTTGCCATTGAGAAAGGCACTCTTCACATCCATTTGATACAGAGTTATGTTGTGATGATTTGCATAGGCCAGTAGTATACGTATGGCTTCAAGCCTAGCCACAGGAGCAAATGTTTCATCGAAGTCAATGCCTTCCACTTGAGTATATCCTTGAGCAACGAGGCGAGCTTTGTTTCTGACGATTTGACCATGCTCATCTTGCTTGTTGCGGTATATCCATTTGGTGCCTATTATGTTATGCTTCCGTGGATCAGGACGCTTAACCAATTCCCATACATTGTTCAGCTCAAACTGTTGAAGCTCTTCTTGCATTGCTTGAATCCATTCAGGTTCCATAAAGGCTTCTTCAACTTTCTTGGGTTCTGAAATTGAGATGAATGCGAAGTGCCCACAGAAATTTGCCAGTTGAGTTGCCCTTGAACGAGTGAGTGGACCAGGTGCATTGATGCTGTCAATTATTCTGTCAATCTGCACTTCATTGGCAACATGAGGATGTACAGGGCGAAGACTTTGCTCTTGCTGATCTGTGTTGTCGTTGGGAGGAATGTCTTCAGGCTGAGCATTGTCTTCATGTGAATCAGGTGCTGAGATGATAGGTTCTTCTTCAGGATGAGCTTCAGAAGGTACAATCTCTCCAGTTCCCATAAGCTTGATTGATTCACTAGCTGGAACTTCATCTAGCACATTTGGCAATTGCTCTCTTTGTGAACCATTGGTTTCATCGAACCGCACATCCACTGTTTCAACCACTTTGTAGTGAAAGAGATTGAAGACTCTGTAGGAGTGCGAATCCTTTCCATATCCAAGCATGAAGCCCTCATGTGCTTTTGGTGCAAACTTTGAGGTATGGTGTGGGTCCTTGATCCAGCATCTTGCGCCAAATACTCTGAAGTAACTGACATTTGGCTTCTTGCCAGTTAGGAGTTCATAAGATGTCTTGTTCAGAAGCTTGTGAAGATAAACGCGGTTGATTGTATGGCATGCAGTGTCAATAGCTTCAGTCCAGAATTTTCTTGGAGTCTTGTATTCATCTAGCATTGTTCTGGCCATCTCAATGAGTGTTCTGTTCTTGCGTTCGACGATGCCATTTTGCTGTGGCGTGTACGGAGCTGAGAATTCATGAGTGATGCCCAATGTATCAAGATATGTATCAAGGCCAGTGTTCTTGAATTCAGTGCCATTGTCACTTCTGATGTGCTTTATCTTGGCACCATAATTGTTCATAGCTCGATTTGCGAAGCGTCTGAAGACATCCTGCACTTCAGTCTTGAAAAGGATTATGTGCACCCAAGTATATCTAGAGTAATCATCAACAATGACAAAGCCATAGAGGCAAGCAGTAGTGGAAAAAGTTGAGTAGTGAGTGGGACCAAAAAGATCCATGTGAAGCAGTTCGAAGGGTCGAGTAGTGGTCATGATTGTCTTCGAGGGATGTTTTGCCCTCGTCATTTTCCCTGCTTCACAGGCACCGCATAAGTGATCTTTCTTGAACTTGACGCCCTCGATGCCTATGACATGCTTCTTCTTCGCAAGGGTGTGGAGGTTCCTCATGCCAGCATGCCCAAGCCTCCGATGCCAAAGCCAGCATTCTGAAGCTTTTGCAAGAAGACATACTGCAAGCTGTGGCCCTGCTGAGAAATCTACCACATACAAATCATCTTTCCGATACCCTTCAAACACTAGAGACTTGTCAAATTCCATTAGTACCAGGCAACGATATTTTCCAAATACCACGATCATGTTTAAATCGCAAAGCATTGAGACAGACATTAAGTTGAAGCCAAGGGATTCAACAAGCATGACTTTATCCATGTGTTGATCCTTTGAGATTGCAACTCTACCTAGACCCAATACCTTACTTTTACCAGTGTCAGCAAATGTGATGTGGCTTTTGTCGGATGGACGTAAGGTTGAGTCCATAAGAAGACTTCTTTTGCCGGTCATGTGATTTGTACACCCACTGTCAATAATCCATTCTGAAGACTCTGAAGACGCTTGTGTCGTACCCTACAGTGCAGTTAGGGGGATAGGCTTCACGAAGAGAATTGTGAAGCAAAAACATTTGACGAACCAGTGGGTTATGAAAACTTAGATCCAGGTTAGGACTGATAGGGAGAGTAGCATGCGATTCAGGAACGAAATACATAGTGATGCCATTAGGGCATTTTATCTTGCGCCCTGCAAGATTTTTAAGGTCCCCAGCAATAGCGTCAGAAGATTTTGGTTTTCTGCTGGAGACCTTTCCCTGCAAAAGAGAGTTAAGCTTTCTTAACCACCCACATCTTCAAGGGTGGCTTAGAAGCAATAAGTCTAAGTGCAGCATCTGAGAATTTTGGCTTTGGAGCCCTAGCAAACAGTCTAGCAGGAGGACAATAGTACTCATAAGAATAGGCAGAATAGTTCTTGGTCATATGAACATGACGGTTTGATGAACCGCTCTCATATTCATATGCCTGAGTATGGTTTCCCTGCAAAACATTTGCGTTAGTGCGACTCAGGTGAGTCCTCTGTCTGTATGGAGCCTTTGGGCTGAGGTTTGTCTTTTTCATGTGAGGTGTCATGAAGACATTCACAAGAAGATTTTCCAGACACGTTTTCGGAACCCAGATCTTCTTCATAGGCGATCTATTCCTGCAGTTAGTACCAATGTACCTGGCAAACACTTCACCATTCTGATTCTTAAACAGTTTATAGTTTGCATCAAAGGATTCATCAATGATAATGGGGTTAGCACAAGTGAAGCCAGATAAATTGGATGGATCTGCTGAGGATTCCTTTGCAGCAACCCATGTGGTTTTGGGGTACTGCTCAGGTTTCCAGTAAGAGCCATCTGCATTTATTTTCCTTGTGAACCCAACACCCTCTTTCCTAGGGTTTCGGTTCAGAATCTGCTTCTTAAGGACATCACATAATGTCTGGTGCCCTTTAAGACTTTTGTACATCCCTGTTTCAAGCAATGTCTTCAACCTAGCATTCTCATCAGCAATAGCAGTGGTATCCTCAGCAGAGGGGTTAGTTACCATTTCAACGGTTGAAGATATTGCAACAGCAGTAGCAGTAGAACATTCAGCAACAGAAGTAGCATTATCACGCTCAATGCATTTAAGGCATGGTGGTTCAAATTCTTCCTGAGCGGAACTGATCTATTCGGCTCGAAGTGACTCGTTTTCCTTTTGAAGATCTTCATGATCCGCTCTCAACTTCTCAAGTTCTTGCTTCCTTTGAAGATAATCATAGGAAAGCTTTTCATGAGTAGTTGAGAGAGTCTCAAGACGATCTTCAAGTTCCTGATACTTAACGTGAAGATTTTTTATGTCTTCAATTAAGGATTCAGATCGAGTCATTTCAGCACCCAACAGATCATCGCTTCTGTCTAACAGTTTTTGAATATGTTCCATGGCCTTTTGTTGTTCAGTTGCAATTTTAGCAAGTGTTTTGTAGCTGCGTTTTGAATCACAATCAGTGTCATCGTCACTGGATGTTTGATAGTGAGTAGTGCGTTTGTTTACCTTGGCACCGTGGGCCATGAAGCAGTAGGTAGGAGTGGAGTCGTCCTTGTCATTTGCATCGGTGTTGGTGATGAAGTCATTGTCTTCAGTGTTGAATATGGACTTGGCGACGTATGCTGTAGCCAGATTTGCAATGCCAGAATCAGATTCCTCCTCACACTCCACCTCTGCCTCCTCAGAAGCGGACTCCTCCTCAGAATCCATTTCCTTGCCAACAAACGCATGTGCCTTGCCAGATGAGCTCTTCTTGTGTGATGAAGACTTTGAGGAAGACTTGGAAGAAGACTTTGAGTATTTCTTCTTCTTCTTGTCGTCAGAGTCATATTCCTTGCTCGTCTTCTTCCTTCTGTTCTTATTGTCCCACTGTGGACACTCAGAGATGAAGTGTCCAGTTTTCTTGCACTTGTGGCATGTTTTCTTCTTGTAGTCATGAGCAGAAGCTTCATCATTCCTTGAGCTTGATCGTGAAGACTTTCTGAAGCCTTTCTTCTTGGTGAATTTTTGGAACTTCTTCATGAAGGAAATATGCCCTAGAGGCAATAATAAGGTTATTATTTATTTCCTTATTTCATGATAAATGTTTATTATTCATGCTAGAATTGTATTAACCGGAAACATAATACATGTGTGAATACATAGACAAACAGAGTGTCACTAGTATGCCTCTACTTGACTAGCTCGTTAATCAAAGATGGTTATGTTTCCTAACCATAGACAAAGGAGTTGTTATTTGATTAACGGGATCACATCATTAGTTGAATGATCTGATTGACATGACCCATTCCATTAGCTTAGCACCCGATCGTTTAGTATGTTGCTATTGCTTTCTTCATGACTTATACATGTTCCTATGACTATGAGATTATGCAACTCCCGTTTGCCGGAGGAACACTTTGGGTGCTACCAAACGTCACAACATAACTGGGTGATTATAAAGGAGCATTACAGGTGTCTCCAAAGGTAGATGTTGGGTTGGCGTATTTCGAGATTAGGATTTGTCACTCCGATTGTCGGAGAGGTATCTCTGGGCCCTCTCGGTAATGCACATCACTTAAGCCTTGCAAGCATTGCAACTAATGAGTTAGTTGCGGGATGATGTATTACGGAACGAGTAAAGAGACTTGCCGGTAACGAGATTGAACTAGGTATTGGATACCGACGATCGAATCTCGGGCAAGTAACATACCGATGACAAAGGGAACGACGTATGTTGTTATGCGGTCTGACCGATAAAGATCTTCGTAGAATATGTAGGAGCCAATATGGGCATCCAGGTCCCACTATTGGTTATTGACCGGAGACGTGTCTCGATCATGTCTACATTGTTCTCGAACCCATAGGGTCCGCACGCTTAAGGTTACGATGACAGTTATATTATGAGTTTATGCATTTTGATGTACCGAAGGTTGTTCGGAGTCCCGGATGTGATCACGGACATGACGAGGAGTCTCGAAATGGTCAAGACGTAAAGATTGATATATTGGAAGCCTATGTTTGGATATCGGAAGTGTTCCGGGTGAAATCGGGATTTTACCGGAGTACCGGGAGGGTTACCGGAACCCCCGGGGAGCTATATGGGCCATAGTGGGCCTTAGTGGAAAAGAGAAGGGGCTTCCCTAGATGGGCTGCACGCCTCCCCCTTCTCCTAGTCCTATTAGGACTAGGAGAGGTGGCCGGCCCCCTCCTCCTCTTTTCCCCCTCCGCGAATCCTATTCCAACTAGGATTGGGGGGGAATCCTACTCCCAGAGGGAGTAGGACTCTCCTGGCGCGCCTCCTATGGCCGGCCAGCCCATCCCCCCTCTAGTCCTTTATATACTGAGGTAGAGGCACCCTAGAACACACAAGTTGATCCACGTGATCTATTCCTTAGCCGTGTGCGGCGCCCCTAGCCACCATAGTCCTCGATAATACTGTAGCGGAGTTTAGGCGAAGCCCTGCTGCTGTAGTACATCAAGATCGTCACCACGCCGTTGTGCTGACGGAACTCTTCCCCGACAGTTTGCTGGATCGGAGTCCGGGGATCGTCATCGAGCTGAACGTGTGCTCGAACTCGGAGGTGCCGTAGTTTCGGTGCTTGATCGGTTGGATCGTGAAGACGTACGACTACTTCCTCTACGTTGTGTCAACGCTTCCGCAGTCGGTCTGCGTGGGTACATAGACAACACTCTCCCCTCTCGTTGCTATGCATCACCATGATCTTGCGTGTGCGTAGGAAATTTTTATGAAATTACTACGAAACCCAACACTTCACTAGCATTGCAAGTTCCCTTCCAGTGTCTTCAGCATCATCAGAACTGCTGTCAGATTCTTCTTCGGATGAGGAGACAGCTTTTGCCTTCAAGGCACGAGTTCGCCCATAGTTCGGACCGTAGATATCTCTTTTCTCAGAAAGCTGAAACTCATGTGTGTTGAGCCTCTCAAGTATGTCAGACGGATCGAGTGTCTTGAAATCAGGACGTTCTTGAATCATCAGGGCTAGGATGTCAAACGAACTATCAAGTGATCTCAGCAGCGTCTTGACGATTTCATGTTTGGTGATCTCAGTAGTGTCGAGGGCTTGAAGCTCATTTGTGATGTCAGTGAGTCGATCGAATGTGTGCTGGACATTATCATTGTCATTTCGCTTGAAGCGGTTGAAGAGGTTGCGAAGAACACTGATTCTCTGATCTCTCTGGGTTGAGATGCCTTCATTGACCTTGGAGAGCCAGTCCCAGACCAGTTTGGATGTCTTCAAGGCACTCACACGGCCATACTGTCCTTTGGTCAGATGACCACAGATGATATTCTTGGCAGTAGAGTCCAGTTGAGTGAACTTCTTGACATCAGCAGCAGTGACACCTTCTCCAGCCTTGGGAACGCCGTTCTCGACGACATACCATAGGTCGAGGTCAATGGCTTCAAGATGCATGTGCATCTTATTCTTCCAGTAGGGATATTCAATTCCATCGAAGACGGGGCACGCAGCGGAGACTTTGATTATCCCTGCAGTCGACATAGCTAAAACTCCAGGTGGTTAAACCGAATCACACAGAACAAGGGAGCACCTTGCTCTGATACCAATTGAAAGTGCGTTATATTGACTAGAGGGGGGTGAATAGGCGATTTTTATGAAAGTTTTCAAAACGTGGAAGTTATGAAGAGAAACAGTAGAGATATGCCTATCACTATGCAGCGGAAGTTAGATTACACTAGGCAAGCCATGGTCAAGTATTCAATAGAGTGAAAGCACAATGACAAATAGCTGCAGTGTAATAAGGATCAGGTAGGAAGAAGTTATGAAGCCAATCAAATCATACAGTTACGTTGTGAAGACAAAAGATAGAGCAAGCATGCAATGGCTTCACAATGAATAACAATAAGTTAAAAGGAAGTGAAGATGAAACCAGTGATGCGTTGAAGACAATGATTTGTTGGACCAGTTCCAGTTGCTGTGACAACTATATGTCTGGTTGGAGCGGCTAGGTATTTAAACCAAAGGACACACAGTCCCGGACACCCAGTCCTGAACACGCAGCTCAGGACACCCAGTCCTCACCGTATTCTCCTTGAGCTAAGGTCACACAGACCTCGCCCAATCACTCTGGTAAGTCTTCAAGGTAGACTCCCAAACCTTCACAGACTTCGTTCACCGGCAATCCACAATTGCTCTTGGATGCTCAGAACGCGACGCCTAACCGTCTGGAGGATGCACAGTCCTCAAGTGTAATAAGTCTTCAGATCACTCAGACAAGAAGACTTAAGTGATGCCCAATTTACTCTGGCTCTGGGTGGTTAGGGCTTTTCTCCTCACTAGGAATTTTCTCTTAAAGGCTTCGAGGTGGGTTGCTCTCAACGACAAAAGCAATGCACTGAAATCTGAGCAGCCTACTGTTTATGGTTGTAGGGGGTGGACTATTTATAGCCACTGGGCAACCCGGCCTGATTTGTCCGAAATGACCCTGGGTCACTAAGGAACTGACACGTGTTCCAACGGTCAGATTTCGAACTCACACGGCAACTTTACTTGGGCTACAAGTAAAGCTGACTTGTCCGTCTCTGGACAAGATTTGCTCTCATAGTGTTTGTTCGAAGACATAGGTTTTGAATTAGGCATCACTTCAGTCATTCTGACTGGTTCTCTTGGACCCCACTTAACAGTACGGTGGTTCCTATGACTCAACACAAATGAAATAAAACTACGAAGGATCTAAGTCTTCGAGTTCCATAGGCTTCACGTGGTGTCTTCTCTTGTCATAGTCTTCAATGTGAATATCTTCATATACCACCATTGTCTTCAATGTCTTTGTACATTTTTAGGGGTCATCTCTGGTAGCAAAACCGAATCAATGAGGGACTTCTACCTGTGTTATCCTGCAATTCTTACAAACACATTAGTCCCTCAACTAGGTTTGTCGTCAATACTCCAAAACCAACTAGGGGTGGCACTATATGCACTTACACAAACACAGCACACATGATCCGACACATGCAATAGTGTTAGATGGGGTCATTCATCGCACATGATGTGGCGTGGGGAGCATGTGGGTTACTTAGTTCATCACACATGTTGTCTACTACATAACTGTGTGTGATTGTTCGTCCATCCTACACGCTTTAGGACTTCTTTGGTTCATAGGGTAGAAAAATTATAGGAATAGGAAAGTCATAGGAAATGAGATGACATGTATCTGAAATCATATGAATAGAAATATGAAAGAAGATGCCTTTTGGTTCACATCATAGGATTTTTTTCATTGAGTCTAGGCTAATGTTTATTTTCCTATGAAATGTGGAGGATAGGAAGAATTCCTCCATAGGAATAAGATTTCATTTCTATAAACCAAAGGGATCTAATATTAATTTTTCTATACAAATCCTATCATATGAGATTCCCACAAAATTCTTACGAACCAAAGGAGGCCTTAATTTATAGCAATCATGTGTGTTACAGATGTGTTCATTGCCCACACACCTTTGTATGGAACCATGTGCAATAAAATAATTCAATGAACAGGTATATTAGTCTGTTATTTATTCCCTATAATAAGTAAATTCATATTTCATATCTAACAAATGTTCACCACGATATCCAACACAATATATTTCACTACATCATATGCCCACTAGGATTTCATAATTAACATCACAATACACCATATAGTTAGTATCACAGTACACAAGCACCAAATTAAACATGCGCCCGATAATCATTTCACATTTAACATTCAGAACCGAAAGTGGCATCATAGATGGTAAATAGGCAGATAAATCTCATCTAAATTTTTTTTGAAGCGGAAGGTAAATTTTGTGCCTTCGTTGATCTTAAAAATGTGCGCAACTCTAGGCCAGCGCATATGGATGATTGCCCGCCCGTCCTTCGCCCTCTTGAGGAAGACTTCAACATTGTACCGTAAGTGTTGTATGAATATCCTCCTTGCCTCTTGAGCATATATGTGGGTTCGGAGGTAATTATCAATGAACCGCTTTAGAAAGCACTGAAATCAAAGATATTCATAAATTTATTGTCTGAATATTAAAATATTGTGTGTAAGGAAAAAAATAAGGTAACAAAGTTAGTACCATCCTATAGTCGATTGATGTTTTCTTCATTTCGCAAACAAAGAGTTTGTTGTTTTTTCTTGCTGTTTCTTTATCCTGACAATCTTTCTATATTTCTTGACTTGAGCAATATTCATAGATATCTCACTACGTCGTTATTTTCAACTTTTTGAGGAAGCAGCAAACATAGTTTGTACTTCATGCAGAAGCACAAGTGTGCTTGACGCCAAAGTATCACTGTACTTTACCGGAAAGCACAATTATGCTTTCACACTATGTACTTCACACAGAAAATCACACATGTAAAAAACCCGAAGAAACAAAATCAAACTAAAAATCAAGAGAAACCTAGAAGAAACTAAGAAAAATCCAAAAACACACAAAAATATATATCTAAAAACACATTGCAGAAAACAAAAAGGCGTCTGCTAGGAATCAGTCGGGGGATTTTAGCACCCTGATCAGTCGCTTGCTAAAGCGTGGGGCCGTGATAGTAAGCTCACTTTTTTGATTGTATACCATCCTAGTTCATTCCCATCCCTGCACGTCGGCTGTGCACCATAGTTGGCTGCTCCTCAACACCCTCATAATAGCCCGCTTGCATCCAACAACCCTTGCCAACTTCATATCATGTACTCTTGCAGAAGCATGGGATAGCCCTCGTAGCATGATCGCAGCAGCTCCCCTCGGTTGTCTCCTTGAAGCAGCGTCGGAGCACGCTTGCCGTTGCCATCCTCATTGACAGCGCCATTATCCAATGCCATCCTCGCGAACAACACACACAATTGCATGCTTCAACACAGCATCGGTTCCCGTCACCGGATTGCAACGGCGCCCCGCTCCGGGGAGGAGGCTTGCAACAATGCGGTTGCTACGACGAGGGATACAACAATGACGATTCTCCAAGTTAGGGGAGGTTGATGTGGCTCGAATGCAACATATGAGCGCCGCCCATCTTTGACACCGGCGGCGAGCAGCGTGGCCTAGAGCAGCAAGTCCATCTTGCAGCAACAGAGAGGAGGAAGAGTCATATAACGCCGGTTGCGCTGGCTAGCCGATGTTCTCTTGATTTGGACAAAGTGTGGAGGTAGAAAGTGAGCAGAGATAGAAAGGGAGGCGAGGGAGAGAAGATTTGGGGAATGGGAGGCAAAGAAAGATGAAGAAGAATCCAGCAAAAGGGACTCGTGAAGATTTATGAGATAAGTCAGATGAACAAAGTGTTTTCCAAACAAATGCTCCCATGGATGTGGCCAACACGACACGTGGCGTCAGCTGAGCGCACCACATGGCTGGCCCCGCGCGTCGGCTGGGGGTGCCAATTTTTTTTTCAGTCTTATTTTTGACAAATAATTTTTTCTTCAGTCGTGTTGAGGGGAGGGGATTGAATGAATTGGGCTTTATGAGGTAGAAAGGCTGGCCTGAAGTGGAGCTGAGATGGGCTTTATGAACTCTAAATTAAACATGGGCCTGCAATTTATCATGTGAAACCGGCACTGCTGGCCTGTGCTCTTTCTTCCCCCGGACGGACGGACGGACCAGACGGAGTTGGCGGCGCGAATCCATGGCGCTCCTCTTCTTCGACCTCAGCCTCCTCCCTTCCCCCAACTCCAACTCCCGCCTTCTCGCCGCCGCACGAGCCCTCGAGCTAGGCTACGCTGCCGTCGCCCTCGATCACCCGCACCGCGGCCTACTCGCCGACGCCGACCGCTGCCACACCGCTCCCTTCCCCGCCTTGTCTTCCCTCCCGCTCCCCCCCTCTGCCTCCCTCCACCGGTCCCGCAATGGATCCCCTACCTCCGAGCCCTTCCGCCAGTACACGCGCATCACCCTCTCCCTCGACTCCGCTGCCGCCGCCGCGTCCGCGCTTGCCCCCTCCGCCGCCCGCCTCCTCCGCACATACGACATCGTCGCGGCGCGCCCTCTCACCCAGGCCGCGCTCGACCACCTCTGCCAGTCCGCCACAGAGATTGATGTCATCTCCATCGACTTCTCTCACAAACTGCCATTCCGTCTCAAGCTCCCAACGATCAAGCTTGCACTACAGGTAACCAACCTCCTTCACCACTCTAACCGAACCAATGTTCAATGTCGATGTGTGTGCTCAGCTAACTATATCTCTATCTGACCGCAGAGGGGGATACACTTTGAGATTGCATACTCTCCCCTCATCGATGATGTCAATTCAAGGAGACAAGTCCTGGCCGAAGCCAATGTTACTTATCTTGCTCTGCTTTCATTGTTCCTTCACATTGAATTCAAACATCATTTAATAATCGTGTTTAGTGATATAGTATTATTCATTACCACCATGATCTGCAACCTAGTGCACATACGCGCATATTGCTTGTGTTTCGTTTTGTCTAACAAATTCTTCTCACCTTCACTATGCTCAACACCACTGGTTTGCAGAGACATCTGCACCCTAGCTTAGAATTTTGTTTCTCAACCCCCTTGCACTAAACATGCCCTCAGCTCAGCTCACTTGTTTCTTTTGCTAATATACAGTATTTTTCTTCTGTTTGTAGCTGTTGGTGGACTGGACTAAAGGAAAGAATCTCATCATTTCAAGTGCTGCTCATAATGCTAATGAAATTAGAGGCCCCTATGATGTCATAAATTTATGTGCATTTTTGCTTGGTCTTTCTATGGAGCGAGCCAAAGCTGCTATGTCCGTAAACTGCAGGTGAGTCATATATCTATTACCTGGAGAGGTTCAAACTTCTTATTCCACATGGCCTGAACCATGTAATGATTTGCTGATGTGGCTAGTTTCTCGTACTACTATGAATGCATGTTTTTATCTTAGCATTCTTTATTGTTCAAAAATATCGGCCGATAAATCAGTTAACTGACCGATTAATCCCTGCTCAGTGGGTCACCAAGTAGTCGATTAACTGATTTTCTGGCAGACTTACTGGCTGATTCCGTACTAATCCTCTATGCGCCAGCGGCCGAGGAGTTACCAGTTAACTATTTCATGAACATTGGCATCCTTTATTTGACGGATTATGAGTTAGTCTAGACTTTAGAAGTCTCTTCTTTTTTCTCCTCCTATTTATTTCTGCCCATTTTCTTTCTATGTTTTCAAGAACTCCTTTGTATTCCTATCAAGAGGGTGATCGTTGGGTTTTGGTGGGAAAACAACTTCTACTCCCTCCATTTCTAAATATAAGCCCTTTTAGATATTTCAATACGGACTACATACAGATGTATATAGACATATTTTAGAGTGCAGATTCACTCATTTTGCTCCGTATGTAATCCATATTGAAATCTCTAAAAGGTCTTATATTTAAGAAGGGAGGGAGTAGTTTATTTAGCTTTAGCTCCACGTCTGCGTTTGCAACCTACCAGCTGTTGTGTCATTTTACTTTGCACAACTTTCTATTTAGGAAGGCACCCATTTCACCATGAATCATAATGCAATATTATGTCATTATCAGGTTGCTTATTTCCAAGGCTACGAGGAAGAAACATTTCTACAAAGAGACAATTCGAATCGATAGACTGTTACCAAATGAGCAACTAAATTCAACAAAGTATAAGGTTGGTGACTGGATTGGTTTGGATCCTATATCTTTTAAAGGTGATCGACAAACTTTGGAGACAAATCTAGAACCTTCTCCCAACAAAGATGAACTACCTGTTTCACCCACAAATTTTCCCGCCAAAGTGTTGTGTCATAAACGCCATGATGCTGATGTGTCTCTCTTTGCCGACCGGTTAGAGCAGTCTACTGATGATAGTGAAATTCCAGTTGAAACTCAAGAGGAAACCTTACAGGCTAACAGAAGCGAAGCTCACAGTGGCGCTGTTCACACCATCATGGTTAACCCTGAAAACAATGAAATTGTTATGGCTGGTAGTATGCAGGCTTGTGTTGCCTCTTCTGTTGACCAGAAATGCATTGAGGAGCATGTTGAATTTGTTGAGGATGCAATGGAATTAGATGCTACAGAATTGTGCACATTAAACCTCATTTCAGGTGACGGTACTCCTTTATCCTCCGATGTTAAGTTACCATGTTCTTCTCTTCCCCAGAGCATGGAGCTTTTTGACACTAGTCTTGAGAACAAGGATCCTGACCAACCTAGTAAAATCGTAGATCATACTAATACTTGTGCAAATCAGGGGTATATCCGCACATCTGGTGATAGGGAGGAACAGGCACCTCTGGATCATGAAATTGTTTCATGTTCTGATGTTTGCCTCGAGGGTAAGTGCCTGGACAAACCTGATGATGTTCCAGTTGACTCAAAGACTCACAGAGATGCTGCGGAATCATTGGGGTGCTCAACTGGTGGGCGAGATGATGAGACGCCATTAAATCTTACAGTTCCATTGAGTACTGATTTATGCGAAGACATTGTACTGCCAGCTCATCAAGTAGAGCAAAATGTGGATGAAGACATCAAAAGTACTGACAGTTATAAGGTCGAACCGGTTTACAGAAATGCAATAAGAATGATATCAGTGGAAAATACTCTCAGTGGTCAAGAGATCAGTTCAGCTGCTGTTGTTTATGATAAGGGGTCCAGTGATGAAACTCGGGAAAATAATGAATTGGAAGAACAGAATTTAAAGAAACCCAATGCTTCATTAGAGAAAGATGTTGCTAAAATAGATGAGGGGCCACTAAATTATGATTATGCAGATAAGGTGGATATATCTACAGCTAGATCAGGTGATATGAACTATTCATCATTAATTTGTCTGAATTGGCAACATATCGACATTTACTAACTGCAACTTTACTCTCTTGAGCACGTAATAGAGAATACTGTTTTTTGGTGATACAAACATTTCCTTTTCTGTTAGTTCTTCTCATTCTTTCATTATTATCTAAGCTATTCATGAGATGATACAAAGGGCAATTGAAGCTGTTGATATGTGTTTAAAATAAGGCCACGATAAGTAATTTCTGAAAATGTGGGAATCCTTTTTGAAAATATTACTTACTTACTTACTTACGAAGCCTTTTATCCCAAACAAGTTGGGGTAGGCTAGATATGAAACCCTTTCACGAGGACTTCCCAGGAGGTCACCCATCCTAGTACTACTCTCGCCCAAATGGGTTTCATACCCAAAAGACTGGCTAGTTTTTACGTTGGCTCGCCAAGCCTATCACAACCCTTAGATATGAAACCCTTTCACGAGGACTTCCTAGGAGGTCACCCATCCTAGTACTATTCTCGCTCAAATGGGTTTCGTACCTATGGGACTGGCTAGTTTTTACGTTGGCTCGCCAAGCCTATCACAACCCTCCTCCTTTACCCGGGCTTGGGACCGGCTATGCCTAGAAGACATAGGCGGAGTTCCTTTTTGAAAATATTGTACTTCGTTTTTTAGTATGAAGATATAAACTATCGGTATAGTATCCCATACATATCTAAAGTCTTATTGGTTTTGCAGAAAAGCGAAGACAAAAACTATTGTTGCACGGCCCCTCGTATATTCCTTTCTTGGGCTTTCTTAAGCCTGTGTCTTTCAAGAAGAAAGTATGCAAAGTAAGAGGCCTGGTCAAATCTTTATATCATATCGTCTGCCTAAAATGTGCTGGCTAACGCTAATCAATGTTAATTATGAATCATGTGTAAGGTATGAGTTCAGCTGTTCAGGAGCATATTACTAATGCTGAAGCCATTGTCAACCTGTGTCATGATATACAATAGCCGTCACTTAATTCTGTGTGACATCACTAATGATATAAGTATTGCTGCAAGATAGAACTGTATTATGGTTTTGATGGTCTATAATCAGCGAAGTAGTTTTCTAGTGTAGGCATAGATACAAAACCGCAAACTTTGACATAGTCTTGCAAAGGTTGCATGTTATGCCTCAGTTAGTGCAGGTTCCTTCTTTCAGATTGAAATAAACCACCCTGCATAATCACCATTGATGTCCAGTGTGCCGATTTGGTGAACATTAAGCTTTATTGGCTTCCCGAAGTTGCTTTAACTTATTTGTTTGGTCTTGCTATACTCTTTACTAGAATTGCCCAGCGCAGTCAAAATAATGTTGGCAGCCTCTAAAAGGGATATCTTGCCAGTCTTTTCTCGTTGTTGCCTTGGAACCGATCAATCAAATGTACTGGCACTAAAATGAGATGTATAATGTACTGTGAGGACAAGTCATCTTTCTATCACATATGTTGATGCATGCAAAATTACACATGAGTACGCGACACCCTAGGAAACTAAAAATTCTGCTCCCTTGTTGCTCAAAATATGGCAAGTCAATTATAAGATATTAAGATGATTCAGTTAAGATATTCTCAAATATCTTTTGGAAATATGTTCACCCAGATGTGAACGTATATCATATGTTTGCTCCTGCTTTGTATTTTATCAGTATAGCTTCCAGGACAACAAGACTAAATACTACTCCCTCTGTTCACAAATATAAGATATTCTAACTTTTTCCTGAATCGGATGTATATAGACATGTTTTAGTGTGTTTGTTCACTCATCTCAGTCTGTATTGTAGTCCATATTGAAATATACAAAACATCTTATATTTGTGAACAGAGGGAGTATTTCATTCTCTTTGAAAATCAACTATACCGGCTAGAAGCAGAGTCATGTATTTACTGTAGTAGTTTCAAACGATTTGACCTGGAAAAGTTTTAGAGATCATGACAGCTATAAAGGCTTCACCCCACAGATGCCCAAAGGGCGATGTGGGGGCAGAACAGAAATCTTTTCTCCGTATCATGCATGCCACTGCAAAGAGAAGTCTTATCAGCCTTCGTCAACTTAGTTTCGTTTCTACCAAATCATATGACATTCGAAATAGCACATTGGTTGTCCCTTCTGACCTTCATATTACATATCAATTGTGATGTATCTTATGATATTGTATCTGTTGAGTAAATTTACATTGGCACAACCTTTTGGCTCTTAATACCAATACTTGGAATAATTACTTATCTATCTAGTCTGTTGCCCATTCTATATATTCTTTATACACAAACTGAACAATTATTGCATCCCAACTCATTCAATGGTGGTGTGACTATTTTTCAGTTGACCTGCTAGCAGAAAGTAAAAATTACGATAACTGCGCTTTATCCTAATAGTCCCACTTGTTTTTGTTATCCTATATTCATGGACAAACAGCCACTGCCTCAGTGTAGGCTCCTTTCTCCCTCGTGATCCTCTTGTTTTTTCTCTCTCGACACACCAAGTCGTCAATGATTTAACTCATCTGGATGCAATGTAACTCTTGTGTTGACATCTCTGCAGGTTGTATCTAGAAGAAAATCATAACAACTGTTGGCAGTATACATTTCAAGAATTTTGCTACATACCAAAGGCAAGCGGATCTATTTGCAATATGATATCCTGATGCGCTTTGACTTTATCTTGTCGGTTGGCTAAGGCCACTTGAAGGTTGACTAGCTCGTGTCGTCAGGCTCTTGAGTGGGGTACTGTACGGATTCATCAGAGGATGTGCCATTATAGGAGAAGGGAGTCTTGCAATTGGTTGTGGACACTTCCAGTGATCTTACCAACCAATAGCCAACTGAAAACAGCGTCCTGGATCTGTAGCATCAAACTTGTGTCAACTAGATGCTTGAAACAACACAGATCCTTGTGGGGGTCTATCTTGTAGCTTGGAATTTTCAAAAGTGTTAATGATTCTTCTCCACTGAAGTAGTCTCGAGAGATTCACTTTCGAAGGTAATGATAGTAGTGGCGCAGACTTTCGAGGGACAAAGTCTAATCAAGGACTGTCTTTCACACTTGCATTCCGTGTCGATCAATGGTCATCAGTCCAGTGAGGGAGAGGTTCATGTGCATCTTAGTTTTTGCAGTTTTGGACATAAATAAACACGCGAGACCTTTACCTTTGCGTCCCATGCTTTCCATTGTTCCGATTAACACATGATTAGGAATGTTGGGAAGTTAAAAGCAGCCAAATATTTGGCATGCCTAGCCCCACGGAATCGCGGTTTTGCTGAACGGAGCAAAGTGGCAGAGCCTGTTTGTTGCTGTGTAGTCAATTGCAAGTTGAGCACAGTGCATGTGTAGTGTAGGTGCTGAAAAGAAAGGCATATGGTTTTAAGGGTTTGAGTGGGAAGAGTAGGAGATGGCCCCCAACTTGCTCATGTCTCCAGTGCTGGATCCGGCTTGCCTGCTCCTTTCCCGTGCTCCCACCTCATCGAACGGCTGTTTTTTTTTTCTTTTTTCTTGTTAATATAATCATCTCCCCCCTGATTTTAAAGGGGTGGGGCCGGGTCTTATTTTGTTCCAATCAAATCAAGCCACGTACACGGGAGGAGAGGATGCAAGTTTCATCCTCCAGTGCTGCCCTTAACCCACATTCTTGCTATATAGAGTCGTGACTGCCAGCTTTTATTTATCCTGCTTGTGCCGTGTATCCACAATCGATTGAGATTCCCCAATGTCAGTAAAGTTGCATGTATTGGTGATGGTGCCTCCTGCATTGAGCTGGTCTGCGCGTAACATGAGGGAGGTCATGTATGCTTGCCAGCTTGTTTTTGGTATAGCTTGTATCTGCATGTCTCCAGTAGTGTAGTACCCACGTATTGTTGTTCCAGGAAAGATAGAATTATGGTATGTGTTTGCCACGACTTTATATCGTCACTGGAATGGTGTCATCGCACAAGGTAGTAGTAGTAGGTCGTTTCAAATCAGAGTTGACTTGCGTCTTAAGGACGCCAGACGTACAGAGCAATAGCACTGGCTGTACATACTGGGCGCACACATATATAGAGTGGTGGATCTCCATGCCGGTTACACCACCCAACGAAGAGTAGCCAGTAGACCGACAGCGCAGGCGCGAGTCCACGACAGTCGGTGATGTATCACTGGAGCACATCGTCTTCAGCTCCTTGTTATAGCAACAGCGGCAGCGGCGGCGGCAATGGTCCCTTGCTCCCCTCCATGGCGTCCAGCAGCTACGGTGATCTGCTGATGTTGCAAGAGCAGCAGCAGCAGCACTACTACTCCCAGTCGATGCAGCGTGTGATGAGCGCCGGAGACCTGCAAGCTCTGCCGGGGCCGGGGCCGGGGCCGGCTCCGGTGGGGCGGTACAGCGCGGAGGAGCGGCGGGAGCGCATCGAGAAGTACCGCACCAAGCGCAACCAACGCAACTTCCAGAAGAAGATCACGGTACGTTGATCTTTGGCAGTCTCGTCGTCTGGTCGGTAGCTAGTACTACGATGCATGCCACGTTGAGTGCGTGTATACTCGTCGTCGTGTCAACTCTGTGTGTTGTGTTTTGGTTTTTAGTACGCTTGCCGGAAGACGCTCGCGGACAGCCGGCCGAGGGTGAAGGGCCGCTTCGCGCGCAACGTCGACGACGACGCAGCAGCAGATCAGCCGGAGGATCCGACGACGACCACGACGACGGCGGACGTGTCTCTGCTCAACGACGCCGGCAGCAGCAGCAGCATGCCGCCGGAGTGGTGGCCGGCAATGCAGGGCGCGCTGGCCGTGGAGGACGACGAGCTCATCGCCTCCTACCTTGCCGTCTCCTCCATCAACCTCTACTAGTAGCTAGCTACCTCCTTAATTGCTCCTCGCATCGATCTATATAGTACTAGTTACCTAATTTATCGTCTACCTTCTCTGTCAACAAAAAAGCTGGCTATATGTACTGGAACCGCCACTACTATTCTTCACGTGTTTATGTTAATATCAAAACGACCAACTAAGAAGATTTTCTTTAACACGAGTTAGGGGCATGCAAAATGGTGCTATCAGTGTCACATAGAATATCTGTCATAGAATATCTGTCAAGGTGGAGGAAAGAGAAATCAAAAGAAAAAACTTATCTTTTGGCGAACGTCGGTTGGGAAGGGGATGGCAAGTATACCTGGCCAAACCTCGGGCCGGGCCTAGCCAAGCCCGAGCCAAAAAACCTGGGACTGAGCCCGGCCCGGCCCGGTCATCGGGCCTAGTTTTTGGGCCCAAGCCCGGCCTGAACATGCAAAAGCCCGCCAGGCCCCTTCAGAAAACTGCAAAAATGACGGGCCCGGGCCCGGCCCAGGAGCAGCGTCGGGCCGGGCCGGGTCGGGCTTTTTCGGGCCGGCCGGGCCGAGCTGTCCATGGCCAGGTCTAATGGCAAGCGAACGTTTTTTATGACAAGTTTATGTTTTTTTTAGAAAAGAGGGGACTCTCCGGCTTCTGCATCAGAACGATGCATACGGCCACATAAATAAATAAAATAGGTTCAACAATGATAAATCTTGCCTTTTTGTCGTATTATTTTCTTCTTCCGAGAAGATGTCATGTGTTTCTAAAGAAATTGCCACCCACCCTCCCACAATATAAATTGTCATCATTTTTATTTAGAGAAAAGACATCGACCGAGCCCGACGATGAATTAACATAAGCATCAACCAGCCAAAATTACAAGGACGCCCATAGGCAAAAAGAAGGAAAAAACGGTAAGATATAATGCGTTGGCAACAACAAACTAAGCCTCACACGCTACGAACAATGAAGATAAACACTGGGGCATGGAGCCGAAGATGCTGAGGTCCTCCTCTGTGAACGAATCACCGGGGACAAGAACATGCCGGTTCTGAGGAGAGAGGAAGACTGACACTGTTGACGTAAGAGGTCTTGAGTTCAAGATCTGGCTGGCGCAATTAAATTGCAGCCCACTTTCGGTTCATGTTTAGGTCTGAGGGAGCGACACATGAGGGGGAGTGTTAACGTATAAATGTATTGCCTAGTATCTTTCATCAGATCGGTCTTTTGGTTGCATTGGCTAGAGCATGCACTTCTACAGTCACCAGCTGGGAATGCCATCACCAAGCAACAACGGACCCCGCCATGGTATATCCAACCAAATCCATCTCCAAAGAAGGCCACAATTGTTGGGATCTACAGTAGGGTGCGTCGACTGCAAATTAAAAATTTCCTACGCGCAAAATAGCCAAGAACATACTACGGAGATGGATCACAGTTCGTTACCACTAGACGCGCAGTGCCGTGCAGCGGAAGAAGAGTTGGGGCAGCGCGTCCGCGTGGATCGTCTCCTCCTCGTCCGATCTCCCTCGTACAACCGGTGGTCGGTTCCCACATACAGGTTCGCCGGAGTGGCGCAAGTGCACCGCCTCTAACGGTATCCACGCGTGCAGAAGGAACGTCGTGCGGTGGACTGCTAGGTACGATCACACAACCGGCGGCAGTGGAGGTGTCTATTCGCAACACATGCAAACCCTAGTGACAACGCCGAAGCGATCAGCCCCGTGAGTGTGCGGCACCTCCACTACATATAGGCGTCCGTCGCGGGCTCAACACTTGGGCCTCGCACGGACCCTAAAGCCCATAAGTCTACTCGGCCACAATCTGAATACAGTTCGGATCACATCCGACCAGTGTCCTCGGATCCGACCTCGTAGGTTCCTTCCCTTAAGCGCGCGACCCCTTAGGTTCAAGTCGGCTTGGTCGTAGTTCGGATCACCTCCGAACTGCACGGTTGGTAGCGGCCTCTAGCAAGGCATGCCGAACACCAAGCAGACTATGAAGCTGGTTAGCGAACCTGTACATCACACTTCCATTCCTTTTGCCACACGATATATGTTGTCGAGCTCAAGGCGAGTCTGTCATCCTTGTGCTAGCCCGACCTCTTTCTCGTTCCAGTGATGCCGACCACAAACCGGATTATCTCATAATCCTTGTCGCATGGCCATGTTTATCCTGGTCGGATCACACGAGGGGCCCAGGGTATATCTCTCCTGATCGGAGGGGCAAATCCCATCTTGCTCGACCACGTCTCGCAGCATGGTTCTGGACAAATGTAACGCCCTCGATGCGGCTATATCTGCCATGTGTCGAAGCACGACTTAGAGGCATAACCACATTGAAAGGAATGTCGCAAGTGAGGTAATCTTTACACAACCCATGTAATACATAAGGGAAAAAGATACATAGTTGGCTTACAATCGCCACTTCACACAATTACATGAATAAAGCATTACATCATCCAAATACAATCAAGGCCCGACTACGGAACCCAAAATAAAAGAAGACTACCCCAAAAGCGACACGGTCCCCGATCGGCCCCAACTGGGCTCCACTACTGATCAACTATAACGAAACAACACAAAGGACAAGATCTTCATTGAGCTCCTCCTTGAGCTTGGTTGCGTCATCTGGACGGTTCAACGGCACCTGCAAGCTGGTTTAGGAAGTATCTGTGAGTCACGGGGACTCAGCAATCTCACACCCTCACGATCAAGACTATTTGAGCTTATGGGAAAGGTAAAGGTATGAGGTGGAGCTGCAGCAAGCGACTAGCATATATGGTGGCTAACAACGCAAATGAGAGCGAGAAGAGAAGGCAAAAGCACGGTCGAACAACTATGATCAAGAAGTGATCCTAAAACAACCTACGTCAAACATAACTCCAACACCGTGTTCACTTCCCGGACTCCGCCGGAAAGAGACCATCACGGTTACACACACGGTTGATGTATTTTAATTAAGGTCAACTTCAGGTTTTCTATAACCGGACATTAACAAATTCCCATCTGCCCATAACCGCGGGCACGACTTTCAAAAGTTCAAAACCCTGCAGGGGTGTCCCAACTTAGCCCATCACAAGCTCTCACGGTCAACGAAGGATATTCCTTCTAGCGGGAAGACCCGATCAGACTCGGAATCCCGGTTACAAGACATTTCGACAATGGTAAAACAAGACCAGCAAAGCCACCCGGATGTGCCGACAAATCCCGATAGGAGCTGCACATATCTCTTTCTCAGGGCACACCGGATTGTCCAAGGTTCCGGTAGGCTAGCCTAGAGTTTCCCCTGGTGGCCACCGGCAGCTGACAGGTTGGACCAACACTCAGAGGAGCACTGGCCCGGGGGTTTAAATAAAGATGACCCTTGAGTCTACAGAACCCAAGGGAAAAAAAGGCTAGGTGGCGAATGGTAAAACCAATGTTGGGCCTTGTTGGAAGAGTTTTATTCGCTGTCAAGGGGTTCCCATTATAACCCAACCGCGTAACGAACGCAAAATCTAGGAACATAACACCGATATGACGGAAACTAGGGCGGCAAGAGTGGAACAAAACACCGGGCATAAGGCCGAGCCTTCCACCCTTTACCAAGTATATAGATGCATTAATTAAATAAGAGATATTGTGATATCCCAACAAAATATCCATGTTCCAACATGGAACAAACTCCAATCTTCACCTGCAACTAACAACGCTATAAGAGGGGCTGAGCAAAGCGGTAACATAGCCAATCAACAGTTTGCTAGGACAAGGTGGGTTAGAGGCTTGGTTTAACAATATGGGAGGCATGATAAGCAAGTGGTAGGTATCGCAACATAGGCATAGCAAAAGAGCGAGCAACTAGCAAGCAAAGATAGAAGTGATTTCGAGGGTATGGTCATCTTGCCTGAAATCTCGCAAGGAAGAAGAACGAGTCCATGAAGAAGACACACGGACGTAGTCGAACGGGTCCTCACAAACGCAACGTTATCGGAACCAACCCGAAGAAGCAAACACCGGAAAAAGCACACAACATAGTAAACAACCAACACATGGACATGGTATGATATGCGAGATGCGGTATGTGATGCATATGCATGATTTGGAAAGGAATGATTGAACCTGGCCTAAATATGGAAATCCAAGAGTTCCACTGGAAAGGTGAGGTGATTTCGATTGAAATAGATATAAAGATTACCGGAATCGGGTGCACGGTTTGGAAATGGCAAGCAAAACAAATATGGCACCGGTCTGCGATAAACAGCAAGTAGTCATCTAAATGCATCAAGATAAATAAGCTACAACACTCAAACAAGACAACAAAATACATGGCAGGGGTCCACTCATGATGCTTGAGAAAAGATGAACACTGAGCTACGGCTAATTCATTCATTAACAGGTTCAAACAAGCATGGCAAAAGTGCAAATGATAACAGGTTTCAGACTTAGTGAAATTAACACAAGTCTGGAATTTATCATCAGGAAGCACCCTTTAGAGCATGAAAAGTACATGCTACAGGAAATTAACATGGCAAAGCAAGGCATGGCATGGAGCTACTCAAAGCACTTAACAAAATTCCCTTAGTGACCTTGAGCCAAAAGGGATCAGAAAATACAATTGCAAGCATGTGAACATGGAAAAAACATAAACAGATCTCAGACTTGGTGAAAAACTGGAGCATGCAAAACAGTTAACGAGTAGGCATGTTTACGAGCTCGATGCACTCACTACAGAGCATGGCATGACAAACTAAGCATACACCCATCACGAATACATGGCATAGAAGCTAGAAATGGCAAGAACAACAACATAGCATGCACAGATCAATAGCAACAACCTCGGCAAAATCGCTAAACATGTTAATAATCTGGCAAGAACATTTTATAGCAAAAGTAGAACTCGATTGACTCAAGCTAGGGTGCTCCATAAATGCAAACAAAGACATGGATGGATAGAGCACCATAATGTTAACAAAACATCCTTACTGATCATCCTCAAAAGAGGCACGGATCACTAGGAAACAACATGAACATATGGCATAACGACAAAAACAGGACAAGGACCTGGTGAAATTCTAAGTCCCTGAAATCAACATTACCGATTACGCTACTTTGAAAGCTTGTGCTAGTCACCACAAAGATCACAAAAATACATGGCAAGCACCTCTGTAAAGATGGCATGGCATATAACAAAACACATATGGAGCTCAGGGTCATAGCATGCACACATTAATCATGGCAAAAATGACAAAATGCCATTTGCTGAAACAGATCGGACAAATTCACCACATAGCCCTCTTCCAACAGCATTTTGAGAATCAAGATGAGCTCAAATGAAAATAATGCAATGAGATGAAATGATGTACTCGTCGAGACGAACATTTTGATATGCTACACGCACAAATCGGAGCTACGATGAGGGAGTTATGACATGATGAAGATGCCTAAAAATTAATGCAAACTGGGGACTTAGACAAAAAATACCACCTCCAGATCTAGGGTTTGGGCAGCGCACGAACCGAGGCGGCGGCGGATCTCGCCGGAGAAGGCAGGGGCGGCGGCGGGAGCTCCGGGCAGAGGAGGAGCTCGCCGGATCCGGCATCGAGGTCACCGGATCTGGGCGGCGCCGGCCCAGACCGGACGGAGGCGAGGCATGGCGGCTCCGGATGGCACAGGCGGCGGCGCGGCGAGGGCATGGCCGCGGCACTCCGGCGAAACGGCGGGAGAGGCTCCGGCGGAGCTCGTCACCGGCGGGAGGTCGGTGAAGGCGGCGGCGGGGTCGGACGACACGCGGGGCGCGGCTCGGGCCAGGCGCGTGCGCGGGCGGGCCGGCCGTGGGCCTCGCGGGCCGCGGCGGCGGAGGAACGGCGGCTTGACATGTGGCGGGCGATGGTTGGCCGGGGGGAGCGGGGCGGACGTGTCCTGCCGGCCGATTTTCGTCCGGCGGCGCGGAGAGGAGAGATCTAGGGTCTCGGGGAAAAAGACCCGAAAATGAAATGGAGGGATCTATTTATAGATGTAGAGGGAGCTAGGAAGCTCCAAATGAGGTGCGCTTTTCGGCCACGCGATCGTGATCGAACGACCGAGGTGATGGAGGAGGTTTAGGTGGGTTTTAGGCCATTTTGGAAGGGTGTTGGGCTGCAACACACACGAGGCCTTTTCGGTCCCTCGGTTAACCGTTAGAGTATCAAACGAAGTCCAAATGGCACGAAAGTTGACAGGCGGTCTACCGGTAGTAAACCAAGGCCACATGGCAAGTCTCGGTCCAATCCGAAAACGTTTAACACCCGCACACGAAAAGAGGTAGAAAGGGACACCGGATGACATAGGAGCGCCGGATTGCAAAACGGACAACGGGTAAAATGCTCGGATGCATGAGACAAACACGTATGCAAATGAAATGCACATGATGACATGATATGCAATGCATGACACGCAAGCAATGACAAGGCAACAACAGCGAATAACTGGAAGACACCTGGCACATCGGTCACGGGGCGTTACAACACTCCACCACTACGAGAGGATCTCGTCCCGAGATCTAGAATGGCACCGGAGGGGCAACGGAATAGAAAGAGAAGCGGTAAAACTAAGTTGCTTCTTTGACGAATGAGTGAGACCAAAGAACCTTGAAAAGTTTAAGCCATTTTGAGAAAAGAAAACAACGAACATGAACAAAGTTGAAAAACACTCCGTTAGAAAAGAGGAACAAGGAAGAACAAATTCGAACAACACTCCGGTTGAAAGATATGCGAGGCTTGATAACATGAAAGAACTTGAGCAGCGGGCACTAAAAATTCAGAAGATGGGTTGAAGAGAGCAACATGACAATGCCTCCGGAACGAAAGAATAGAAGATAGGTAACTGAGAGAAAAGAATGGAGAAGAAAACAACATGTGAATCATGAAACATGAACTCAAATTATCAAGAATGACATAATACCACCTCCAATGATACGGTAGGAAGAATTGCGCTCCGGATTGCAAGATGAAGAATGCTTGAAGTATATCTTGGCGGATCATAGCTTCGAGAGATATCTTGAAGAACAATTGAAGAATGAAAAGAAATCCTTGACGAACCACCATGAGGAACTCCGGTAATAGAAGGATGATCAAACAAAAGGAATGAGAAGTTGAAAGCACAAGGTGAATCCTAGCGATGATTTAAAAGGAGATTCGCGACGAGATCATGGGGAAAAGCTTGGAACTCCGGAAAAGAAAAATGAAAACAAATGAAACCGAGAATTTTATGAGCCTCCAAAATAAGGAATTAAGTTCACTCGATGAAACAAGAAAAAGAATTACATTATGCTTATCCTTCACCAATTAAATTGATGACAAACAACGGATTTGACATATTACTTATTCTCATAGAAAGGATTAAGAGAGATATAACATAAACTTGAGAATGTCTTCAACGAACCGTTGGTAGGATTGGAACATCGAATAAATTGATAAATAAGAGAACTCTTGAACGAACCACCGTTAGAATTAAAAATGAACGAAGAGAAGATAAAGAAAACACCGGGAAGAATTAGCAAATGAATGAAGATGCTTGAGAGAATTTATATATGAGAGAACGAAGAGATCATGCACTGATTAGAGGATATTTGATCGATGCATCGGTAAAACTAGAAGGATGATAGTTGAAAGCTGAGAATGGATAAACCTGAATTGATGGACTCTGGATACAAAATTGAGAAGACTCTTGAGTTGCTCCGGATGGGTGAAAAGAATTCTCATGATCGGAAATAATTATGAGAGGATGGCAACAAGCTAGAATCACAAATCTTTGAAGAGAATGAAGCAAGATTTAAAAGAAACTCTTCTTCGGTCTTCAAATGCAGAGAATGATGATGAGAAACACCACCGTGAATCGTTGATGGACTCTGGAATGACAAATAGAAAAGGTTGAGCCAATGATGAAAAGGATTTGACAGATCTTGGAGGAAGACATTTGACTGATGACAGTTCATTCTTACGTCAAACTTTGGAAAGAATTTGAGAAGCTCCTGTAAAATAGAAGAGTCAGGTAAGATCCTAGAAAAAGACCTGTGGGTTAGGGCCCACTCAAAAGAAACACCATTGAAATGATTTAAAAGAGAGGATTGCGCCGGTTGAATTAAATGACTTGAAAGAGATAACATCCTCGAAAGAGTTTGAATGAAAGCAGAGTGGAAACACGAATCTTCGAGATATCTTGAACACTCCGGAACAATAGAATAGCAAGAGGTGAACGATTAAGAATTGTACCGGCGTGAGAAAGCATTAAAATGAGGAAAGGTTATGATCAACAAAGCTTGACTTGAAACCACCGGAAAAGAAGAAGAACAAAGAATGATGGACTAGAAGCTCCGTTAGGATCTTCATGAGAATCACCGGGTAAGAACATGAAGGAAGAAGAATGGAGATACTTCGCATCAATAAGATGGATACTTGATTAAGAAAACTTAGTCCTTGAAGAAAAAGGGTGGGTGGGCAGGAAAAAACAAAGGCAACTAGGAGACGGATGAAACAAACACCATTGAGAAGAACTGATACTAGAACTTGCGGATGTTGAAATGATCGGATCCACTTGAAGAGAAACACACTGGTGAAAAGGATTGGCATGACAATCTCGATTATCAAGAAGGATTGGTATTCACATAGAAATATGAGAACACCACTTAGGAAAAGTATGGAATCAACTCTTGACATTGAAGCAACTCAAATACCATAACTCAAAACAAAACAAAGGATTGGCTTGTGGAATAAGCCGGAACAAACATATGATAGAGATTTCGTCCGAAGTTTTCGTGGTGGGGCCTACACGGGCTCGATCGTACAGCACCATCATGTACAAGGCAGTGCACATGACATACGAAGCGTCCTCGAGTCGGCATAGCCAAGGACTCTTTAAGACACAACGAGACCACTGTAAAACCAACCGTGAATAGGCGGACCACTAGACGTCGAACCCCAATTTCATATCATACATTTGTCGGAAAGAAATCCTAGGAGCTACTTGAATTCCCACTTATAAACTCCCAAAACTTTCCGGTTATGCAATCAGGTGTTGGGGATACAGGGGAAGCATAATATCTCACCCAAAGCTAGCAATCCTACATCCAGCTGTATCCATCCTTCAACACATAACCAAGAAACCTTCGGAAATCGTCTACCTCAACCTTCGAAAAGCATCCATTATACGGGTTATGGCAATACTCCCGAACTCCCGCCCCAGTACTGGGTGGCGTCGAGGTTATCTCACCAACAACTGCATAAAAGAGATTTTCGATGTCGGCAAAACTAATCTCAGGTATTCCAGAACTGCAACGATAAAATTGTGACGACAACACCTCGGAGCTCAACTCCCCGGGACACTGCCACAACCCCTAAATGACAGGAGGCACCAAGAACAATGTTCTCGTCACAAAACCATCGGAACGATTCCAAGATACCCGTATAATCCTAAAAAAAATTAGTGAAATTTGAGAAGAGAAGAGTCATGCCTCGGAATCTGGGCTCACCATCGCTTCCGCATATGTGGCCGGCTCGTCACTTTCTAGCAACAATACATCACGCACTCTGCGCAATCTTTCCGACCTCCGTGGTTCCGGTGCCGCTTCCACTACGGGTTCCCTGACTGACTCCGGTATGATCTCATCACCAGCCGAGTCGTCCCCGAGTGGTCCTCGAATTTCTTCGAGTCAGACCGTCCTCCCACTGGCCTCCCTACTGAGAAACTCTTTCTCAAGGAAAACCCCATTCCGAGCAACAAACACTTTGTTATCTTCCCGGTTGTAGAAGTTATATCCCAAGGTTTCCCTCGAATATCCCACGAATATGCATTTATCCGACTTGGGTGTAAGCTTATCTGACATAAGTTTCTTGACAAATGCTTCACAACCCCAAATCTTTAGAAAAGACAAATTGGGACTCTTCCCGGTCCACATCTCATGTGGTGTCTTGTCTACGGATTTTGATGGTACCCTGTTAAGTGTGAAAGCTGCAGTTTCTAGAGCGTATCCCCAGAATGACAAGGGTAAATCCGACTTGCTCATCATAGATCGAACCATGTCCAACAAGGTGCGATTCCTCCGTTTCGATACACCATTTATCTGTGGCGTACCCGGAGGTGTGAGCTGAGGTACTATACCTCTGCTTTTCAGATGATCATCAAACTCCTGGCTCATGTACTCACCTCCACGATCAGATCGTAGAAGTTTTATAGTCTTGCCGAGATGATTCTCCACTTTGTTTTGGAACTCTTCGAATTTTTCAAAAGTCTCTGACGTGTGCCTCATCAAATAGATATATCCATATCTACTCAAGTCGTCGGTAAAAGTCACGAAGTACTGATAGCCACCTCTTGCAGTTGTGCTCATTGGTCCACACACATCACTGTGTATCAGTTCCAATAGCTCGGATGCCCTCTCACAACTCTTTGCGAAAGGAGACTTAGTCATCTTGCCGAGCAAGCATGATTCACATGTCTCGAACGACCCAAAGTTGGTCGAAATTAGGAGTCCATCATCATGGAGCTTCTTCATGTGTTTCAGACTAATGTGTCCAAGCCGGCAATGCCAGAAGTATGTCGGATTTATCTCATTGGGATTATACCTCTTGACATTCACGTTATAGACCGGTTCCTGTTCTAGATTCAATATAAATAACCCATCAAGAATGGGTGCATAGCCATGGAACATACCATTCAAATAAATCGAACAACCATTGTCCTTTAAATTGAATTCATAACCCTGACTCATCAAGCATGAGGCAGAAATAATATTCCGACTAAGTGCAGGAATGTAATATCAATTATTCAATTCCAAAATAAATCCAGAAGGAAGCTGGAGCTGCATCGTGCCGACCTCCGACGCAGCAACTCTTGCTTTGTTGCCGACCCTGATGTCAATCTCCCCTTGTGCCACATGCCTAGTTCTTACCAGCCCCTGCATCGAGTTGCAAATATGAACAACCGATCTGGTATCAAATACCAAAGAGCTACTAGGTATGTCAGCAAGGTAAATGTCTATAACATATGCAACAAGTGTACCTTTGCGTAAAGTAGCATTCCCGGCCTTCTTGCCATGCTCTGCAAGCCACTTGCTACAGTTCCTCTTCCAGTGACCAGTTTCCTTGCAATGATAGCAAATGGTCTTTGAGTCCGGTCCAGACTTAGGTGCAGCGGCGGAGGTTACCATCTCCGTGCCCTTTGCCTTAGCCTTCTTCTTAGACCAACTCTTCTTGAACTTAGCCGATTTCTGCACCATCAACACTTGATGCGTGCCTTTCTTAATATCCTGCTCTGCCACTTTGAGCATCCCATGCAATTCAGTGAGCTTCTTATCCATGCCATGCATATGATAGTTCAAGATGAACGTCCCATAGCTGGGCGGAAGAGAACCCAGAACTGCATCAGTAGCCAGCTCATCCAAGAGCGGGAAGCCCAGCCGATCCAAAGCTTGCACATATCCGATCATCTTGATCACATGCGGGCTCAGTGGATCACCTTCCTTCAGCTTACAATCCATCAAGGATCGCTAGACGTTGAACCTTTCGGTCCTAGCCTGCACCTGAAACATGCTCTTGAGACTCTCGATCATATCGAAAGCCCCAACGTCTTCGAAATGTTGCTGCAAATCGGACTCCATACAAGCCAGCATGAGGCAGCTGATCTCGTTTGATTCATCAACGAGTTTCTGGTAGGCATTCTTGGTTGTGGTACTAGCATTATCGGCAGGTTCCTCTGGAAGCGGATGCTCTAGAACATGTTCCTTTTTATCATGCTTGAGAACAATTCTCAAATTTCTATACCAGGTAGTAAAGTTTGTTCCATTCAGTTTATCCTTTTCTAGAATTGATTTCAATGCAAAGTTGGGTTGAGCAGGTGGTGCCATTGATCTACAACAGAAAAATATGCAATCACTAAGCAATGTGTTTATGTAGAGTAATTCTAGCCTTAAACAGAAATACTCCCACTGAAGTCAGCATCCCTCCGCAAACTCTTAGTGATTCAGGATCCGACTAGCACATGCGACTAGTGAGCCTTAGCATCACTGCTAGACAACATGCCTATCCGGTAAGCAACTCCTTGCTAATCGTATCTCTATACGACTCCTGTCGGTCGGGAAGGTATCTCATACCCCGGCTCCCGACCTCTTTTGCCACAAGCCCCAAAACCATTTTGATAGCCTTGTCAAGTCAACCTAATGAGTGTATGTCCGTGTCCGACACGAACCCTTCAGTTCAAGGACACCTAGCAGCACCCCAATTTTATGAGTCCACTACTAGACGTACTTGATGTGCGAAGGTGCAACATCGGGGATGGCAATTCGCTTGATATTCATGAGGGATGTTTCTACCATTCTAACATGCATAGGAAACAAGGAAGCATAACAATCACAAATAAACACATATTGTGAAATAGTATGGCTCCTTCGTGGATGTTCTTCCAGGTCGGCTCCAACTCCGATGACCATCTAGAAACTCCATCTTGTTTGTCACGCCGGGACGCCAAGCCACCAACCTGATCTCTATTATCCAACTAGTACATCTAGTAATGAATTTTACATAGAGTCACAAGTCGACATGCAAGTCGTTATATAATATAATGACAGCACTTTGGCTCCTGTCGGCTGACAAACATGACACGCAGGCCATGTATAATTTACACACATGCATCACATACACATGAGCCATACTATTCACATCAACCCCTGCAAAATAAAGTTATGCATAGAATCATATTCTACCGGTTTGAGTGATCGTGTACGAAATACAAGGCGCTACGCACACGGCGGTCCCGCTAGCCGGTTAGCGGGCGGGATTCGAAGGGGCAACGCCCCTCGCGGGTGCGGGCAGCGCTCGACGTTTTCGGAAATTACAGATCACATCTGAACTCCGATCACGCTGAATTCTCTGATCTGACCGATCTCATCGATAATCGCGAATCTGATTTGGATTTACGTTTCACTGTTAACCCCGATGGCGGATAACCAACTGGTAGGGGTAGATTGTGTCACGACCTCATCGATCCCAATCAATAGAAAACATAGCCACATCGATCCCCATGTGCAGTTGATCTTATCAACCGTGCACACAGCCAATCTTATCAATGACAACATATCTCATCTATTGCCTCCACATATCTAATATGCATACGATCTGAATCCAAATCCTATAGCAGAGGCTCTCATACCACTGTTGGGATCTACGGTAGGGTGCGTGGACTGCAAATTAAAAATTTCCTACGCGCAGAACAACCAAGAACATGCTACGGGAGATGGAACACAGTTCGTTACCACTAGACGCGCAGTGCCGTGCAGCTGAAGAAGAGTTGGGGCAGTGCGTCCGCATGGATCGTCTCCTCCTCGTCCAATCTCCCTCGTACAACCGGTGGTCGGTTCCCACATACAGGTTCGCTAGAGCGGCGCATGTGCACCGCCTCTAACGGTATCCGCGCGTGCAGGAGGAACGTCGTGCGGCGGACTGCTAGGTCCGATCACACAACCGGCGGCCAGTGGAGGTGTCTATTCGCAACACATGCAAACCCTAGTGACAGCGCTGAAGTGATCAGCCCCGTGAGTGTGCGGCACCTCCACTACATATAGGCGTCCATCGCGGGCTCAACACTTGGGCCTCGCATGGACCCTAAAGCCCATAAGTCTACTCGGCCACAATCCGAATACAGTTCGAATCACATCCGACCAGTGTCCTCGGATCCGACCTCGTAGGTTCCTTCCCTTAAGCGCGCGACCCCTTAGGTTTAAGTCGTCTTGGTCGCAGTTCGGATCACCTCCGAACTGCACGGTTGGTAGCAGCCTCTAGCAAGGCATGTCGAACACCAAGCAGGCTATGAAGCTGGTTAGCGAACCTGTACATCACACTTCCATTCCTTTTTCCACACGATATATGTTGTCGAGATCAAGGCGAGTCTGTCATCCTTGTGCTAGCCCGACCTCTTTCTCGTTCTAGTGATGCCGACCACAAACCGGATTATCTCATAATCCTTGTTGCATGGCCATGCTTATCCTGGTCGGATCACACGAGGGGCCTAGAGTATATCTCTCCTGATCGGAGGGGCAAATCCCATCTTGCTCGACCACGTCTCGCAGCATGGTTCTGGACAAACCCGAAACCTACCTTTATAACTACCCAGTTACGGAGTAGCGTTTGGTCGGCCCAAAGCAAGTCTATCACCATCCCGAGTACATGCGTCAGCTCAGGTCTTAGGACATAGAACATATGTTGTACTAGAGACTCACAGATGACATATCGCTGCATCTCATAGTTGGGTCTGTCCGACTCGGACCTTATCTCGACTCGGATCCGACTACGTCGAATCCGACCAGATCCTTCCAAGTCCATATTATCCGGTTAGCATCCAATGCTCCATGGCTAGTGAGACCAAGCCATCGACCGTGTCATATGCTAGTCTAGTTGGCTGCGCGTCCACACAACCCTTTCAACTAGGGACCTTTTAGGACAGTCATCATACAATGCATAGTCCCACAAAACAAGTCATGTACTTGTTGATACACATCATTGATAATGTCCAAGGACTACCTTTATTCATAAACACATAGGAAATATCATCATACATGATTGCCTCTAGGGCATATATCCAACAACAACCTCCTCGTTTGGATCGAAAGAGGCTGCACCATCGCAAGATGGATAAGTTCTCACACGTACTATAGTGGATGCCGCTGAAAGATGGCCACATAGAGAGGGCCAACGTACCCCGATGAGCCGTCGGAGGCTCTCCTCTAAAACGCTCACAATTCCCAACCCCTCCCAGCGACCGTTTGTTGGCTATTGGGGTCCTCCAGGATTGAATCCGGAGGTGTCACCAGAGAGGGATGGAGAGCGATGTGCCCGACTTGCCAATGCAGCTTGTCCACTTGATTTATGGATGTGAGTGACCGTTGGGCGCCAGAGCTCCAGAGAGGCTTTGACCTCCTCCAGTATCACCTTGTTAGCAATGCACCCATCTTCCATCGCCACCGCCTACTCCGCCTGCTTCGTCTGGTAGTGCGGATTGGGGTATGTAGTCTCCAGATCGCAAGATCACTAGACCTTTGATACCAAATGTAACGTTCCTCGCCTCTCGATGGATGTACGAGAAGGAGTAGTTCGTGGGGAGGAAGAAAGGGGACGGGGTAGGTGAGGAAGGAGTAAGGATACTAGAGGACATTAGCTCTTGTCAGTGTTTACAATGACACATTTCATAATCCTCTTCACACACGCGCTAGGCCTATAAGAAGACTCCAACCACGCCGGCCTGCTCTAGCCAATCACCGTTGCTCGACTCACCATAGCCCCCACCTCACTTGCAGTTTTGCTCGATCAACTGTCATTGTCTGTTGGGCCCGCCTTAGCCTAGGTCAATCTTGTCAGCTGCTCTGGTAAGGGTGCCCCTAACACATGTGGTGTTCCGGTATATTTCATTGACAATAACTTGCCAATGGGAGAGAGCACTTGAATCTTTTATGCCAAGAATTTTGCAAAGGCGGTGGTTGAAGTGTCTAGGTGATGACCCACAAGTATAGGGATCTATCGTAGTCCTTTCGATAAGTAAGAGTGTCGAACCCAACAAGGAGCAGAAGGAAATGATAAGCGGTTTTCAGCAAGGTATTCTCTACAAGCACTAAAATTATCGGTAACAGATAGTTTCGTGATAAGGTAATTTGTAACGAGTAGCAAGTAATAAAAGTAAATAAGGTGCAGCAAGATGTCCCAATCCTTTTTGTAGCAAAGGACAAGCCTGGACAAACTCTTATATGAAGGAAAGCGCTCTCGAGGACACATGGGAATTATCGTCAAGCTAGTTTTCATCACGATCATATGATTCGCGTTCGGTACTTTGATAATTTGATATGTGGGTGGACCGGTGCTTGGGTGCTGTCCTTACTTGGACAAGCCTCCCACTTATGATTAACCTCCATTGCATGCATCCGCAACTACAACAAAAGTATTAAGGTAAACCTAACCATAACATGAAACATATGGATCCAAATCAGCCCCTTACGAAGCAACGCATAAACTAGGGTTTAAGCTTCTATCACTCTAGCAACCCACCATCTACTTATTACTTCCCAATGCCCCCTCTATGCCCAAACAATGGTGAAGTGTCATGTAGTCGATGTTCACATGACACCACTAGAGGGATGACAACATACATCTTATCAAAATATCGAACGAATACCAAATTCACATGACTACTAATAGCAAGACTTCTCCCATGTCCTCAGGAACAAACGTAACTACTCAAAAAGCATATTCACGTTCATAATCAGAGGGGTATTAATATGCATAATGGATCTGAACATATGATCTTCCACCAAGTAAACCAACTAGCATCAACTACAAGGAGTAATCAACACTACTAGCAACCCACAGGTACCAATCTGAGGTTTGGATACAAAGATTGGATACAAGAGATGAACTAGGGTTTGAGATGAGATGGTGCTGGTGAAGATGTTGGTGAGATTGACCCCCTTCCGATGAGAGGATCGCTAGTGATGATTTCCCCCTCCTGGAGGGAAGTTTCCCCGGCAGAACAGCTCCGCCGAAGCCCTAGATTGGTTCCGCCAAGGTTCCGCCTCGTGGCGTCGGAGTCTCATCTCGAAAACTTGCTTATGATTTTTTCCTCTAGAAAGACTCCATATAGCATAAGATGGGCATCGGAGGGCCACCAGGGGGCCCACGAGGTAGGGGGCGTGCCAAGGGGGGTAGGGCGCGCGCCCACCCTCGTGGCTAGTGGGTGGCTCCCCTCTGGTACTTCTTGTGCTCAGTATTTTTTATATATTCTGGAAATAACTTCCGTGAAGTTTCGGGACTTTTGGAGCTGTGTAGAATAGGTCTCTAATATTTTCTCCTTTTCCAGCCCAGAATCCCAGCTGCCGGCATTCTCCCTCTTCGTGTAAACCTTGTAAAATAAGAGAGAATAGGCATAAGTATTGTGACATAATGTGTAATAACAACTCATAATGCAATAAATATCGATATAACAGCATGATGCAAAATGGACGTATCAACTCCCCCAAGCTTAGACCTCGCTTGTCCTCAAGCGAAAGCCGAAATCGAAAAATATGTCCACAGGTTTAGAGATAGAGGTGTCGATAAAAATAAAATACGGACATGAGGGAATCATGATCATTCTTAGAACAACAACATACATATATATTGTCATATGATCTCTTATGCTAAAGTAACAATTCAATCACAATTTCAAGTATGAATCATAAACTTCATTGAGAACCAACAAACTCTAATCTCAGTCCTTGAGGCAATTGCAATTTATCATAACATAGGAAAGAGTCAATATAAGAGCTTTTCAGCAAGTCCACATACTCAACCATCTTTTAGTCTTTCACAATTGCTAACACTCACGCAATATTTGTGGGTAGAAGTTTTAATCGGACACACAGAAAGATAGGGGCTTATAGTTTTGCCTCCCAATGTTTTACCTCAAGGGTAATGTCAACAATAATAGTTCATGAAGACTCACATCCAATTAGCTATATATATCAGGATCTTTCCAACATACTATGCTTGCCAAAGGATAAAATGTAAAAAGGAAAGGTGAAGATCACCATGACTCTTATGTAAGGTAGAAGATAAAAGTAAAAGATAGGCCCTTCGCAGAGGGAAGCAGAGGTTGTCATGCGCTTTTATGGTTGGATGCACAAAATCTTAATGCGAAAGAACGTCACTTTACATTGCCACTTGTGATATGGACCTTTATTATGCAGTCCGTCGCTTTTATTTCTTCCATATCACAAGATCGTATAAAGCTTATTTTCTCCACATTAATAAGTCATGCATATTTAGAAGGCAATTTGTATTGCTTGCACCGATGACAACTTACTTGAAGGATCTTACTCAATCCATAGGTAGATATGGTGGACTCTCATGGCAAAACTGGGTTTAGGGATATTTGGAAGCACAAGTAGTATCTCTACTTGGTGTAAAGAAATTGGCTAGCATGAGAGGGAAAGGCAAGATCAACATGTTGGACGATCCATGACAATATAATTTATCTTAGATGTAAGAAAACATAACCCATTATATTGTCTTCCTTGTCCAACGTCAACTCTTAGCATGTCATACTTTAATGAGTGCTCACAATTATAAAAGATGTCCAAGATATTATATTTATATGTGAACCTCTCTTTCTTTATTACTTCCTATTCATTGCAACGATGACCAAAACTATGTTTGTCAACTCTCAACAACTTTTATTCATCATACTCTTTATATGTGAGCTCATTACTCTCCATAAGATCCATATGATCTCTTTACTTCTTTTTATTTCTACTCTTTTATTTTATTCCCTCAAGATCATAGCAAAATCATCAAGCCCTTGACTCAATACTAATCTTTATTATATATAGCTCACGGACTCGATTACAGAAGGATCATAAAGCAAAACTCACAACTAGATCATACTAAAACTTTATTCTACTAGATCAAGATATTATCAAAAGGATCGAACTAAGAAAAACGGTAAATATAAAAGTGATGGTGATACGATACCGGGGCACTCCCCCAAGCTTGGCAGTTGCCAAGGGGAGTGCCCATACCCGATGCTCAGTTCTTCTTTGTTGGTGAAGAAGGTGATGGTTTTATTGATGGCGTAGGCTTCTTCCTTAATTTGCGCTTGAGGACAGAATTTTGGTCCCTTAGGTCATCGATCTCCTGCTCCAGGCTTAGTATCTTTTTGCATAATTCCTGCTTGTTTTCCTGCAAGAGGCGAAAAGGGATAAACTCGATCTTAGGTTTCTTTACTCTATCCGGAAGGCTTGACTTTTTGAACTCCACATGCATGTCCCTAGGTTGAGGTAATGGGACTTCATCTTCTTCTGAGCTCGTCTCCTCCTTTCCCTTGGGTTCATAGTCCTCTTCCTCTTCCGTAGTCCAACCACAATGCTCCACATCCCCATAGACCTTAGGATCTGCAAGGTAATCAGCCACATAGCTTTCTCCTTCCGAATCCTAGGACGGCATGTTGCTCTAATATGCAGCAGGACAGCTCGAAATAAAGACAGGAGATATTTGCGTGATACGGAGGTCAAAACCTTCGGGAGATTATATAATGAATTTTTACCGACCAAAAGAAGTATCGTGCAAGAAAACGGAGTCCGGAGAGTGCACGAGGTGCCCACGAGGCAGGGAGCGCGCCCAGGGGGGTAGGGAGTGATGAAGCTATGTACCTAGGGTAGGGTCATGGACATGTCCTAACTGCCCTACCCAAGGACATCTCTAGAAGAAATCACCTTTCAATTGACTTGAAGGTGTTCCACTCGACAGACTCGAAGTCACTCGACCAAGAAGCGATCACTCGACCAAGATCCAACCACTCGACGGCCAGGAGACCTAAAGTCACCCCGCACGCTAACGGTCGGTCATTAAATAGCTTTTATGGTCATCATAGCACTTTATTACTAGCGTTACCAGTAACGCCCTGCCTTAATGTACATTGAACCCTTCGTAACGTGGGTTGGCCGGGGTCCCGGCGCACTCTATATAAGCCACCCCCTCCTCCGAGACAAGGGTTCGCACCTCTGTAACTCATACTCACATAATCCAGTCGACCGCCTCCGGGCTCTGAGACGTAGGGTTTTTACTTCTTCCGAGAAGGGTCTGAACTCGTAAACCTTGCGTCCTTACAACTTCTCCATAGCTAAGATCTCGCCTCTCCATACTTACCCCCCTACATTACTGTCAGACTTAGAACCACGACAGTTGGCGCCCACCGTGGGGCCGGTGTTTTAGCGTTTTGTTGGAGGAGTTGCAATCTTTTCCGACCCGAATCATCATGATTTTCGACGGAGTTTTGGTGGAGGGTCGCGAGATCCGTCTCGGCGCGCTCACGTTCATCGCCGACGACTTCGCCTGGCTTCAGGAGGCTCCGCTCGACGTGGACGCACTCCCTGTCCGCGGGGCAACGCACTTTAGCGCATGCGTCTGCGGCGTTCTCCTACGGCAACCGTCGACCCCCTACCGGTCGGCTCCTGTGTTGTCCTCCCTCCCCGTTTCCCGCCGGTGCAAGCGCTCCGGTCGGTCGAGACTTCAACGATGGGTGAGACACGCGGTGGCCCGTCAGTCGGCCATCCCTCAAGTCGCAGCGATCGAGCCCGACGAATCCCTCTACGGCCTGTTCGACTGGCTCCGAAGAGACTGCATCCGAGTGCGACAGCAGCGATCCGGCGGCAGAGGTTCTGATGGTCGATGGACCGCCCAGTCCCCCCGGTTTTACCCGCACCGACGGAGGCGCAGGAGGAGGCGACCCGTCGCGTCCCCATGAGGAGTATCTTCCCGAGCCTCTCACGTCGCTGCAGAGAGAAGAACTTCGCCGCCGGAACATGGATGCACTGCACACTCCTATCATTGGAGAAACCCCCGAGGCTCGCGCCTTGGAGGACGCGCGCTTGGCAAACTTGGCCAAGCGCACTCGACTGGAGAACCTCCAGCGAGCACTCGACGAGCGGGCGCGACAACGGGTTCCCGAATCCAGTCGACGTCAGCTCTTCCCGCCCCAACAGGTATATCGGACTCCGATTCAGAATTTAGCAGTTGCGGCCCATATAGCGGAGTCGATTCAGCCTTCCTAGTCGGAGGCTGGCAGAGGCTTGCTGCAGATTAGAGCGTTACTCCGGGCAGTAGGAGATCAGAATTCCGCTGTTTCTCAATCGCGGAACAGAATTCACAGCAGATCCGTTGCTGCGGACACAGTCCAGTCGGCTCACAGCCCGAGATCGCCCCCGAGGCGTGAGGGACGTGGAGACCGGCGTGACCAGTATGGGAACCATGAGCAGTATGATCACCGAGTCGATCGTGACGGTCGACGTCGAGTGCCCACGCCTCCCCCGAGGAGCGGGTCGTATGTGCCTCGCCAGCAGGATGACAGGCGCCCTCATAGTAGTGGGCGAAGGATTCCAGTCGACCCCAGAGGGCCAGGCTTTGACGCGAGATCCATCCTCGTCCAAGGTCTGGTCGACAGGAACAGGGCTCACCGAGAAGGCCACGACAGAGATGCGCCTGCCAGCAGCAGAGTACATATTTCGGGGCCAGAGTGCTTTAGTAGAGCCATCAGGGCTGCTGTGATTCCTCCCAATTTCAGGTTGGCGACTGGAGTCAGTAAATTCACTGGCGAGTCCAAGCCCGATACTTGGCTTGAGGACTACCGAGTGGCCGTCCAGATTGGCGGCGGCAATGATGAAGTGGCCATGAAGCACCTGCCTCTCATGTTGGAGGGCTCGGCCAGAGCGTGGCTAAACCAGCTAGCGCCTAGCAGCATTTACACTTGGGAAGATCTCTCCCGAGTGTTCGTCACCATATTTGAAGGCACATGCAAGCGACTAGCAGGACTGACGGAACTGCGGTCTTGTGTGCAAAAGCCGAATGAAACTTTGAGGGATTACATCCAGAGATGGATCACGTTACATCACTCGGTGGAGAATGTGCCTGAGCACCAAGCAGTTTGTGCCTTCAAAGAAGGCGTCAAATACAGAGAACTGAATTTGAAATTCGGTCGAACCGGGGATATGTCCCTGAATCGGATGATGGAGATTGCCACCAAGTACGCTAATGGCGAAGATGAGGATCGACTCAGGAGTGGCAAGCTCAAGTCAGTCGTCCAAGAAACCGGAGGCAATTCCAGTCGGAAACAGAAGCAGAAAGCCGAGCCGGCGGCTCCCGGGGAAGCCTTAGCTTTGGCCCAAGGAAAGTCTAAAGGGAAACCTAAAGGGCCTTGGAACCCCAAAAAGGTTAAAGACCATGAGGGAAATGATGTGTTGGACTTACCGTGTCTCGTCCACACGAAGAAAGATGAAGAGGGTAATTTTATTTACCCAAAACATACCACTCGGCAGTGTCGACTCTTGATCCAGCAGTTCCAGGGCAAGCAGCCCAAGGGTAAGGAAAAGGAGTCAGACAAGGTCGAGGACAAAGAGGACAGTGATGACGGATACCCTCAAGTCAATTCCACCCTGATGATTTTTGCTGATGTTGAGAGCAAAAGTCGACTGAAAGTTATTAACCGAGAGGTGAATATGGTCGCTCCGGCGACACCTAGTTACCTGAAATGGTCTCAGACTGCCATAACATTCGACCAGTCCGACCACCCAACGCACATCGCCACCCCTGGGAGGCAAGCTTTGGTGGTCGACCCAGTTGTTGAAGGCACTCGACTGACCAAAGTCCTGATGGATGGTGGCAGTGGTTTGAACATATTATACGCTGAGACGTTGAAGGGGATGGGCATTCCGATGTCCAGACTCAGTGCCAGCAACATGAGTTTCCATGGAGTCATTCCTGGGAAGAAGGCTGAATCACTCGGCCAGATTGCTCTTGATGTGGTTTTCGGTGATTCCAAGAATTACCGCAAAGAAAAATTGACATTTGAAGTTGTAGACTTCCAGAGTGCCTATCACGCTATTTTGGGCAGGCCGGCTTATGCACGCTTCATGGCCCGACCATGTTACGTGTATCTCAAATTGAAGATGCCTGGCCCCAAAGGTGTGATCACCATTACGGGCAATCGGAAGAAAGCGGAAGAATGTTTTCAGAAGGGTTCGAAGATCGCCGACGCACAGATGGCAGTGGTGGAGTTGCAGGAATACCAGAAGACTGCAGACCCGAGTGATCTGTTGCGAGCCAAGAAGCCCGCTACAGAGTCAGCTTTCCAGTCGACTGGCGACACGAAGACAGCTCACATCCACCCGACCGACCCCAGCGCCGCCCCGACTCATATCTCGACAACACTCGACTCCAAATAGGAAGAAGCGCTCATCCAGTTCCTCCGTGAGAACTGGGACATCTTCGCATGGAAGCCTTCTGACATGCCAGGTGTTCCCAGGGAGCTGGCTGAGCATCGCCTGAGAGTCGACTCAAAAGTAAAACCTGTCAAGGAACATCTTCGACGGTCCGCCGTCCAAAAGAGAAAAGCTATTGGCGAAGAGGTGGCTCGGCTCTTAGCAGCGGAGTTCATCCGAGAAATCTACCACTCCGAGTGGCTCGCCAACGTTGTCATGGTCCCCAAGAAGGACAAGTCACTTCGCATGTGCATTGACTTTAAACATATCAATCGGGCCTGCCCGAAAGATCATTTTCCTCTCCCCCGCATCGACCAGATAGTCGACTCGACTGCGGGATGTGAGCGACTGTCTTTCTTAGACGCCTATTCCGGGTACCATCAGATCCGTCTGTATGGACCTGACGAGATCAAGACAGCTTTCATCACTCCATTCGGGTGCTTCTGTTATGTTACCATGCCGTTCGGCCTCAAGAATGCCGGAGCCACATTCATGAGGATGATTCAGAAGTGTTTACTCACTCAAATCAGTCGGAACGTGGAAGCATACATGGATGATATTGTGGTCAAGTCACGGAAGGGTTCCGACCTGCTGACTGACCTTGCTGAAACCTTTGCCAACCTCAGGAGGTATGATATCAAGCTTAATCCATCAAAGTGTACATTCGGAGTCCCTGGCGGAAAGTTACTCGGCTTTCTCGTTTCCGAACGGGGAATCGACGCCAATCCAGAAAAAGTTGGCACTATACTCCGAATGAAAAGCCCTGTGCGAGTGCACGACGTCCAGAAGCTTACTGGTTGTTTGGCCGCCCTAAGTCGATTCATATCTCGTCTCGGTGAAAAGGCATTACCTCTTTACCGATTGATGAAGAAGTCCGACAAGTTCGAGTGGACTCCCGAAGCTGATGCAGCGTTTGCAGAGCTCAAAGCTCTGCTCTCCACCCAGCCGGTGCTTGCTGCCCCAATCAGCAAAGAGCCTTTGCTGCTTTACATTGCAGCCACAGGACAAGTCGTCAGTACGGTACTTACGGTCGAGCGGGAAGAAGAAGGGAAAACCTTCAAAGTTCAGCGCCCAGTATATTATATTTCTGAAGTCTTGACCCCATCGAAGCAAAGATATCCTCACTATCAGAAGCTTGTATATGGGATTTATATGACCACCAAGAAAGTTGCTCACTACTTCTCTGATCATTCCATTACAGTCGTCAGCGACGCTCCATTATCAGAGATCCTGCATAACAGGGATGCAACTGGTCGAGTGGCAAAATGGGCGATTGAACTCCTTCCCCTTGATATCAAGTTTGAGGCAAAGAAAGCTATCAAGTCCCAAGCAATCGCAGATTTCGTCGCCGAGTGGATTGAACAGCAGCTGCCGACTCAGATTCACTCGGAGCATTGGACTATGTTTTTCGACGGCTCCAAGATGCTGAGTGGTTCCGGTGCCGGAGTGGTGTTGGTCTCCCCCAGAGGAGATAAACTCAGATATGTTCTTCAAATCCATTTTGATTCCTCCAATAACGAGGCAGAATATGAAGCACTTTTATATGGGTTGCGCATGGCCATCTCACTCGGCGTCCGTCGCCTCATGGTCTATGGCGACTCAGATTTGGTGGTTAATCAGGTGATGAAGGAGTGGGATGTCAGAAGTCCAGCCATGACTGGTTATTGCAATGCAGTGAGAAAGCTGGAGAAGAAATTCGAGGGGTTAGAGCTTCATCACATACCCCGACTGAAAAATCAAGCAGCTGATGATTTGGCAAAAATAGGTTCCAAAAGAGAAGCCATTCCCAGCAATGTGTTTTTGGAACACATCCACACACCATCAGTCCAGGAGGATCCCTTCACGGAAGAGGCCCCGCAGCCAAAAAGCGCCACGGATCCGACTGAAGTTGAAGTTCCAGCTGTGGTCGATCTGATAATGGAAGTGCTGGTTATCACTCCCGTCTGGACAGAACCGTACATCGCGTACATCCTAAGGAAAGAACTCCCAGAAGACGAGGAAGAGGCTCGACAGATCGTCCGTCGATCCAAGGCCTTTACAGTCATAAAGGGACAGTTATATAGGGAAAGCGCGACTGGGGTCGGCCAGAAGTGTATCACACCAGAAGAAGGTCAGATGATCCTTAACGATATCCACTCGGGGACCTGTGGTCATCATGCGTCCTCTCGGACCATTGTGGCTAAAGCATACCGAGCGGGGTTCTACTGGCCAAGGGCCAATGAGATGGCTAAAGAGATAGTCGACAAATGTGAAGGGTGTCAGTATTACTCCAATATGCCGCACAAGCCCGCGTCAGCCCTGAAAACCATTCCACTCGTCTGGCCCTTCGCTGTTTGGGGGCTGGACATGGTTGGGCCACTGAGAACAGGCAGGAGCGGCTTCACTCATGTGCTGGTAGCAGTCGACAAGTTCACCAAATGGATTGAAGCCAAGCCTATCAAGAATCTCGATGCTTGCACCGCTATCAGTTTCATCAGAGAGTTGATATTCAGATATGGAGTTCCGCACAGTATCATCACGGACAATGGGTCAAACTTCGATTCCGACAAGTTCAGGGCCTTTTGCGCCTCTCAGGGCACTCGGGTCGACTATGCTTCGGTCGCTCACCCCCAGTCGAATGGACAAGCAGAAAGGGCAAATGGCCTAATTCTCAAAGGACTGAAACCCCGATTGATGCGCGATCTCAAGCACGCAGCAGGTGCATGGGTCGACGAGCTCCCATCAGTCCTTTGGGGATTGAGGACAACCCCGAATCGATCGACCGGAAGAACCCCATTCTTTCTGGTCTACGGAGCCGAGGCAGTCTTACCGAGTGACCTGCTTCACAACGCTCCCAGAGTCGAGCTCTACTCAGAAGATGAAGCAGAACAAGCCCGGCAGGACGCAGTCGGCCTCCTAGAAGAAGAAAGAGAAATGGCCCTGATCCGATCGACCATCTATCAGCAAGACTTGCGTCGATTCCATGCTAGAAACGTGAAGAGCCGAGCCTTCCAAGAAGGAGACTTAGTCCTTCGAGTGGATCAGCAGAAACCACACAAGCTTGCTCCTACTTGGGAAGGCCCCTTCATAGTCACCAGAGTCCTCCATAATGGAGCATACCACCTCTACAATGTCGATCGCCAGATTGATGAGCCACGAGCCTGGAATGCGGAGCTACTCCGCCCCTTTTATACTTGAATTCTCACTCGAACGAGATGTAATAAGAAAAACTCCTGTAGTTTATTTATCAAAAGACAAGAGCGTTATAATTTTCCCAATGATCATTATTGTTTTTGTTTGCGTAAGAAATCCCCCAGTGGGTGGCTTAGCCGTGAATCCGCTTCGCCTAAGTTTGAAAAAATCCTACCGAGTGGAGAGCAATCCTCCCACTCGGGGGCTTAGCTGCAGTCCAGTACTTGCCTAAGTTCTCTCACTTGAGGACTTAGCTGCAGTCAGGCACTCGCCTAAGTTTGAAAAAATCCTACCGAGTGGAGAGCAGTCCTCCCACTCGGGGGCTTAGCTGTAGTCCGGTACTCACCTAAGTTCTCTCACTTGAGGACTTAGCTGCAGTCAGGCACTCGCCTAAGTTTGAAAAAATCCTACCGAGTGGAGAGCAAACCTCCCACTCAGGGGCTTAGCTGCAGTCCAAGGACTCGCCTAAGCTTGAAAAAATCCTACCGAGTGGAGAGCAAACCTCCCACTCGGGGGCTTAGCTGCAGTCCAAGGACTCGCCTAAGTTTGAAAAAAATCCTACCGAGTGGAGAGCAGTCCTCCCACTCGGGGGTTTAGCTTCAGTCCGGTACTCGCCTAAGTTCTCTCACTTGAGGACTTAGCTGCAGTCAGGCACTCGCCTAAGTTTGAAAAAATCCTACCGAGTGGAGAGCAATCCTCCCACTCGGGGGCTTAGCTGCAGTCCAGTACTCGCCTAAGTTCTCTCACTTGAGGACTTAGCTGCAGTCAGGCACTCGCCTAAGTTTGAAAAAATCCTACCGAGTGGAGAGCAATCCTCCCACTCGGGGGCTTAGCTGCAGTCCAGTACTCGCCTAAGTTCTCTCACTTGAGGACTTAGCTGCAGTCAGGCACTCGCCTAAGTTTGAAAAAATCCTACCGAGTGGAGAGCAATCCTCCCACTCGGGGGCTTAGCTGCAGTCCAGTACTCGCCTAAGTTCTCTCACTTGAGGACTTAGCTGCAGTCAGGCACTCGCCTAAGTTTGAAAAATCCTACCGAGTGGAGAGCAATCCTCCCACTCGGGGGCTTAGCTGCAGTCCAGTACTCGCCTAAGTTCTCTCACTTGAGGACTTAGCTGCAGTCAGGCACTCGCCTAAGTTTGAAAAAATCCTACCGAGTGGAGAGCAGTCCTCCCACTCGAGGGCTTAGTTGCAGTCCAGTACTCGCCTAAATTCTCTCACTTGAGGACTTAGCTGCAGTCAAGCACTCGCCTAAGTTTGAAAAAATCCTACCGAGTGGAGAGCAGTCCTCCCACTCGGGGGCTTAGCTGCGGTCCAGTACTCGCCTAAGTTCTCTCACTTGAGGACTTAGCTGCAGTCAGGCACTCGCCTAAGTTTGAAAAAATCCTACCGAGTGGAGAGCGATCCTCTCACTCGGGGGCTTAGCTGCAGTCTAGTACTCGCCTAAGTTCTCCCAAACACATCTCAATCCTCAAGGACAACGAGGGGCAGGTCGACTGTCACCTTCTCCTGGAGAGCTCCGCCACAAATACAATGCGCGATTCATCCCTCTCTACGGTAACAAAGTACGGGTCGACTGCCACCTTCTCCTGGAGAGCTTCGCCACAAATACAATGTGCGCTCCGTCCCACTCTGCAGTAACAGGGTGTGGGTCGACCGCCGCCCGCCCCTGGGGAGCTTCGCCACAAATATAAGACATGGGTCGACTGCTTCCCCCTCCTTCGGAGCTGCACTGCAAATATAGAAAGTTGTCTCGAATAAAGATTGGGTTCACTCAGTAGGAGATTCATAAAGATATTCAACGGTAAACCAAGTTCAGATAAAATTCTAAAGGTTCTGGATCACGAAGTACTCGGGCATGCAGCCTGAAAAAGTTTAATGGTTACAAAAACCACTCGGCATTCTGAGGCAAATTTAAGGTAGGACACAAGAGTTTGTTCACTCCGCGGGAGGAGGGCTGGCAGGCTCAACGAACTCGTCCAGGTCGACGCCATCGGCAATCCGAGTGGCGGCAGCTATGAAGGTCTCCATAAAAGTTCGGAAGTCATGCTTCTGGGTGTTTGCGACCTTGATTGCGGCCAGCTTGTCTTGTCGCACCTCCTTGAAGTGGACACGAACCAAGGACAGAGCCACATCAGCGCCACAACGAGCAGAAGACTTCTTCCACTCCTGCACTCGGTCAGGGATTCCGTTAAGTCGAGCCATCAGAGACTCAAGATTGTTTTGGAGCGTAGCCTCTGGCCAGAGTGCCGGGTCGATCTGTGACATGGCGACATTCAGTCGAGCCAAGTAGTCCATGGCACCGTCGATGCGAGATTCCAGTCGGAGCGGATTCATGGCAGTTTCATCTTTCACGGGAGAGTTGATTGGATCCAGACCTGGTTCGATCCGCCCAGTCTCCTCTTCAAAGTTCTAGCAAAACTCTGCATTCATGATCCAAGGATAAGTCAATTTTCATACACTGAGTCGACACAAAAAAAATCAGTCGGAACTAAATGTGCACCTTCAAGCTTGATATACAACTTCTTGGCAAGGCTCCTCAGGTAGCTCTCCAGATCGTCCCTCCTACGAGCGACGCCTTCCATCTTTTCGTTCAGGTTGAGGTTCTCCTTCTTCCAACGTGTGCACTCCCTGTTGGCTTCATTCAGAGCAGTCTTCAGCCTAGTATTCTCTTCTTCCAACTGGCCGACTGAAGCCACCTTCTGTTCGGCCAGAGCGGTCCTGTCGTCAGCCTCCTTCTGGGCAGCAGACAAATCCTGATCCTTTTTCGCCAAAGCCTCTCTCAGTTTTTCTGCAAAGAAATGATGATTGATTCAGAAATAGCAGAAGGGTGCTCGAGCCTAAAACTGACCAGTCGACAGACTTGTCTTACCAGCGGCGTCGTCTCTGACCGTCTGCAGTTATGTCCTGGCCAGCTCCAAGTCAAGTTTCAGTTGAATCTGCTGACTTTCCAAATCAGCGAAGCGAGCTCCAAGATCACAAGATTTCTGAAATCAAAGGGGAGAAATTATTCCATAGCAAAAAACGACAAATACTAAGACTATAGTCGACTGCCCGCAGTCCACCATAGTCTCGGGGACTACACCCAGTGGGTGCACTTTGCGTGCCCCCACCGGTTCTGATTCCACTCGACCGGCCCGCCGGAGTCGAGTTCAAAAAAAAGAGAGAGACAAAGTAGAACTCAGACCACAGTCAACTGCCAGCAGTCGACCGCGGTCTCGGGGACTACACCCAGTGGGTGCACTTTGTGTGCCCCCACCGGTTCTGATCCCACTTGACCGGATCGAGCAGAAGAAACAAACTACCAGTTCGGTTTTACTCGACAAAATACAAAGACTACGGTCGACTGACAGCAGTCCGCCATAGCCTCGGGGGCTACACCCAGTGGGTGCACTCAGCGTGCCCCCACTAGTCCAAAAAATTCAATCGACACACCTAGTGGGTGTACAGATGAAAAGATTTTCGGAAAGAATCTTCAGATAGCATATCCTAACAGAACAAGCGGTGACCAACTAACCTGAACATTGCTCTCGAGAGCCGAGCTGGCATCATAGGCGGCTTGGCTGGCGTCCCTCACCGTCTTCATCTTCTCCATCATAATGCCCGCCTGGCGTATGGCTTCCCTAGCAGCATTCACCTCGTCCTCCGGAACATGATGGGTTGCAAAAAGTGAAGGCGGGTCGACAAGGGCTTGAGCAGTCGAAGAAGAAGGAAAGGCACTCGACAGGGGCTCCGCGAAGGTAACAGAACCCCGATTGACGTCACCAGTATCCTGAATGAGTGGTTCCGCCCTCGGCGTCGACTGTAGCGCCTCACTTATAGGAGCTCGCCTACTCTTCCTCGTCAAAGACCTCTCGGGCTCTTCATCATCATCAGGGAGGTCAATAATGCTGGGAGTTGTACAAAGTTCAAATTGCCAAAACCACGTCACCCAATGATGCACGATGCAGTTGAATCGACCAAAGAAAGATAGTATGGCAGAAATCATACCCGGATTAGAAGTGACCGCATCCTCCATCACCTCATCATCATCCCTGTAAGCTGAGGTCCCGGAAGTGGCAGCGCTAACAATTCCAAAGTTCGTCCAGTTAAAACAAGAAAAACAAACAGCGTGGAGCGTCGAGTGAATACAAGGAGAGACACTCACGTGGAGGCGATAGGGATATCGATCTTGATCTTCGGCGGCGCCTTCCGAGTCTTCGGTTCTGCAACTTTGGGGTGCTTTGGCGCCTTCTCAGACGTGGTTGGTGAAGAGATCCGAGGACGCTTCGAAGACTGACCAGCCTGAGCAGTCGCCTTGTCGCGGGCACTCGGCCGATCCTGGTCAAGCTTGGATCGTCTCTCTATGCGAGGAGGTGGCTCGACTTCTTCCTCATCACTCGAGTCGTCGCTTCCTCCATCCCCTTCATCATCGGAAGTCCACTCACCACTTTCGCCACCACTCGCCTCGCCTTCCAGAGCTTGCTCTTGCTCCCCGTTGGGCATCGAATACATTTCAATAATGGCCTGAAAGAAAGCAGGGAGAACAAAGTTAGTCGACGCAATACAAACAGTTGCGCGAGTGAATTCAGATTACAAGCAAAAACTCAGAATCAGACCTGCTCTGGTGCACGCGACTGGTCGAATGGGGGAACTCTCCTGGCTCCTCTGGGTTTGTCCTTGTTCCCGGTAATGCTCGACAACCACTTCTCCAGCGTGTCATCATCGACCTCCTCCGGGTGGATCCGAGTGGAGTCTTCTAGACCCGAATACATCCACATCGGGTGGTCTCGGGCTTGGAGAGGCTGGATGCGCCGCTGAAGGAAGACCTCCAAGAGATCCATACCAGTGACCCCGTCACGAATGAGCTGGACCACTCGGTTGACCAACACCTTCACGTGTGCCTTCTCCTCCGGGAGCACCTTCAAAGGGGAGGGTTTTTCCACTCGGTCCATGGTAAAGGGAGGGAGGCCAGTCGATTGCCCTCGCGTCGACTGGTCTTTGCAGTAGAACCAGGTCGACTGCCATCCGCGAACTGAATCGGGAAGAATCATGGCCGGAAAGGAGCTTTTTCCCCTCGTCTAGATGCCAAGACCCCCACACATCTGGATCACTTGGGTCCTCTCGTCACTCGGATTAGCCTTTTTCACTGTCTGGGAGCGACAAGTGAAAATATGCTTGAAAAGACCCCAGTGAGGTCGACAACCCAAGAAGTTCTCGCACAAGGAAATGAACGCGGCAAGATAAACGATTGAGTTGGGGGTAAAATGGTGGAATTGAGCCCCAAAGAAGTTCAGAAACCCTCGAAAGAAAGGATGAGGAGGCAAGGAAAACCCACGGTCGACGTGGGTGGCAAGAAGAACGCGCTCACCCTCCCGGGGTTGTGGCTCGGATTCCTTCCCCGGAAGTCGCGCCGAGTCGTAGGGAATCATCCATCCCTTGGCCAGGTCGTCGAGGTCTTCTTGGGAGATCCTCGAGTGGATCCAGTCGCCCTGGATCCAACCCCTCGGCAGGCCAGTCCGCGAGGAAGATCCGCCCCGGCTCGTTGCCTTCCCTTTTGACCTCGTCGTCGCCTTCTTTGCCCGCTCCAGAGCTGTTGTCTTCTCCTTCACCATTGTCGCCGATGAGACGCATGTGGCGCGGTGGCGCTGGAGCGAGAGCGAGTGCAGAGGAGAGGCGTGAGGAGGAGAAGAGATAATGGGGCGCACTGTTCGGGAGACTCCGGTCCAACGCCTTATATGAGGCCGCTTCCGAGTGGCTGACAGGTAGGCCCAGATGGCTCTGTCAAATCCCGTAACGACCGCACGAGCGATACGTGGCAAAAAAGGTGGCGCGGGGATCGAGGCGGCTCCGCTCTATCTCGTCCGATTACTGCGGCCTCCCCCGTCCCGCACGCTTCCCAAAATTCGGATCCCACTAAATCCGCGGGCAGCAAATGACTTGTCAGAACAAAGATCTCCTCCGCACCGTCACTCGGAGCCTTACAAGTAAAGAAACTCACTCAATGAAGAATTAAGAATGGATCAAGGCGACTAAAAAGGAAGTTGCTGCCATCACTCGGGTCCATTGATCTATAGCAAGATATGCTCACGGCATGAAAAACGAGTCGGAGAGGTCCTCAACTCCTTCCCCACTCAAACCTCGATCCATTCGGGGGCTAATGATGAAGCTATGTACCTAGGGTAGGGTCATGGACCTGTCCTAACTGCCCTACCCAAGGACATCTCTAGAAGAAATCACCTTTCAATCGACTTGAAGGTGTTCCACTCGACAGACTCGAAGTCACTCGACCAAGAAGCGATCACTCGACCAAGATCCAACCACTCGACGGCCAGGAGACCTAAAGTCACCCCGCACGCTAATGGTCGGTCATTAAATAGCTTTTATGGTCATCATAGAACTTTATTACTAGCGTTACCAGTAACGCCCTGCCTTAATGTACATTGAACCCTTCATAACGTGGGTTGGCCGGGGTCCCGGCGCACTCTATATAAGCCACCCCCTCCTCCGAGACAAGGGTTCGCACCTCTGTAACTCATACTCACATAATCCAGTCGACCGCCTCCGGGCTCCGAGACGTAGGGTTTTTACTTCTTCCGAGAAGAGCCTGAACTCGTAAACCTTGCGTCCTTACAACTTCTCCATAGCTAAGATCTCGCCTCTCCATACTTACCCCCCTACATTACTGTCAGACTTAGAACCACGACAGGGCGCGCCCTCCACCCTCGTGGAAGCCTCGTGTCCTTTCCAGTCTGCTTCTTATTTTCCTATTTTTCTAAATATTCCAAAACGGAGAAAAATTGCCATTAGAACTGTTTTGGAGTCGGTTTACTTACGTACCACATACCTATTCCTTTTCGGAGTCTGAAACGTTCCGGAAAGTGTCCCTTATGTATTCCTCCGGGGTTACGATTTCAATAATATTAGTTTCAACATTTATGGGATTACTTGAGATATAATGTTTGATTCTTTGACCGTTCACCACCTTTGGATTTGTGCCTTCAAAGTTGTTGATTTTTATGGCACCAGAACGATAGACCTCCTCGATAACGTAAGGACCTTCCCATTTAGGGAGAAGTTTTCCTGCAAAAAATCATAAATGAGAGTTGTATAACAATACATAATCATATACATTAAATTCACGCTTTTGTATCCTTTTATCATGCCATCTTTTAACTTTTTCTTTAAATAGCTTGGCATTTTCATAAGCCTGGGTTCTCCATTCATCAAGTGAGCTAATGTCAAATAACCTCTTCTCGCCGGCAAGTTTGAAGTCATAGTTGAGCTCTTTAATAGCCCAATAGCCTTATGTTCTAATTCAAGAGGTAAGTGGCATGCTTTACCATAAACCATTTTATACAGAGACATACCCATAGGATTTTTGTATGCAGTTCTATAGGCCCATAATTCATCATCAAGTTTCTTGGACCAATTCTTTCTAGATCTATTAACAGTCTTTTGCAAAATTAATTTCAGCTCTCTGTTACTCAATTCTACTTGACCACTAGACTGTGGGTGATAAGGAGATGCAATTCTATGATTAACGCCATACTTAGCAAGCATTTTACGAAAGGCACCATGAATAAAATGTGAACCACCGTCAGTCATTAAATATCTAGGGACTCCAAACCTCGGGAAAATAACTTCTTTAAGCATCTTAATAGAGGTGTTATGACCAGCACTACTAGTTGGAATAGCTTCTACCCACTTAGTAACATAATCAACAGTGACTAAAATATGTGTATACCCATTAGAGGAAGGAAAAGGTCCCATATAATCAAAGCCCCAAACATCAAATGGTTCAATAACAAGTGATAATTCATAGGCATTTCTTGACGTCTACTAATATTACCAATTCTTTGACATTCATCACAAGACAAGACAAACTTACGGGCATCCTTGAAGAGAGTAGGCCAATAAAAACCGGATTGCAATACCTTATGTGCAGTTCTATCTCCAGCATGGTGTCCTCCATAAGCCTCGGAGTGACACTTGCATAGGATCTATTCCTGTTCATGCTCAGGTACACAACGTCTAATAATACCATCTGCTCCTTTATAAAGATGTGGGTCATCCCAAAATTAATGTCTCAAATCATAGAAGAACTTTTTCTTTTGCTGGTATGTGAAACTAGGTGGTATAAATTTAGCAACAATATAATTAGCATAATCAGCATACCATGGAGCAGTATGAGAAGTATTTATGACATTTAATTGTTCATTGGGAAAGCTATCACTACTGGAATCAGGTTCTTTGTTGTCCGCCAGGTCTTTGCCGTCCGCTAGCTGACGGTAAAGAGCCTCTTTGTCGTCCGCCTCCACAAAGCCAACGGCAAAGAAAGGGCAGATGGCAAAAATGCTATTTGTCGTCAGCTGCTTCTTTGCCGTCGGCCAGCTGACGGCAAATAGCTATAAGGCAGACGGCAAAGAGCCAGGTGGGCCCCACAGGGCACGGCGTGGCTAGCTCAGATTCTTTGTCGTCCGCTAGCGGACGGCAAAAGAGGTGATTACTTTGTCGTCTGCTGGCGAACGGTAATGTTAGTCCTTTGTTGTCTGCTTGCTGGCGGCAAAGAGGAGACGTGAGCCAACCCTAACATTGGCCCTCGTTGCCATCTACTAACGGGCGGCAAAGAAGGCCCACTTAACGGACTGAGCTGTCTCCCATCTCTCTCTTTCTCTCTCTGCCTCCCTCCCATGCGCTCGCCTCTCTCCTCTGTCGCCGTCGCCGGCCATCCCCGCCTCGTCGCTGCGCCCCGCCGCCCCGTCGCCGGAGTGGCCTGTGCCAGGCCGCCCCGGTGCCGGACCCCTCCCCGAGGTCCCTGCGCCGCCCCGCCCCGCTGCTGTCCTCCTCCCCGCCGCCCCTGCGCCGCCCCGCCCAACCGGCCGACCTCGCCGGAGCAAGAGGTAATTTTTTCTGTTTTTTCCTGCTTTTTTGTTCGCTATTTTCTTGATTTGTTTTAGGTTAGTGCTAGGTTTAATTAGGTGTAGTTTTGAGTTTTTAGGTTTAGGTTAGTGCTAGGTTTAGGTGTAGTTTTGAGTTTTTAAGAAGAAAAGGAGGGTTCCTCGGTGTCAATGGTACCCTAAATAGCAAGTATCGTTAGTGCGAGGTACATGTGGCCATCGGTGTCGAATACTACATCCACGTCCCACAAGTGACACAGGGGTCCTGCGTCCAGCAGCAACAGTTCTCAGCGTCGATGGCGGTCGAACACCATTGCAAAATTGTCTGGCAGCCTCAGAGATGATGATTGAAAGCTAAGTGTTGAAACTTGAAACACCCAACTAACTCAAGTCGGTTTGGTTGTTTGAAATTTCAAAAGTTGGCTTTAATCCTCATCGCAGAGGCTGCCAGACAAATTCGCCAAGGTGTTCGACCGTCATCGGCCACCAGAACTATTGTTGCGGGACACCGGGCGCCGGCTTCACTTGTGGGATGTGGATCTATTGTTCAACGCCGACCGCCTCATGTACCTTGCGCCGATGGTAGTTGCTATTTAGTTTACCCGGGGACGGGCGGGTTAGAGGGTTCCTCGGTGTCAATGGTACTGTAAATAGCAAGTATCGTCAGTGCGAGGTACATGTGGCCGTCGGTGTCGAATACTTGCTATGTTACTCATCTTTCGATTTAAATATGCAGGTATTTCGTCGCTGCGAGGGTGTAGTGTTCAACGAGCTCCGCCCCTACGTTCGTTGGTGAGCACAAATGACATCTCCTCCCCCCCCCCTTCATTTGCTTTGTTCCGGTCTTCGTGCCGATGAAACTTGCTAGCTATAGGTGTCAATCATCAGTATGCATAACCACTATGCATCTCCCGTTCGAAAGGGTTACATCTATAAATGTGCATGCATTTGCATATTTATAATCATGATTCTTTAGAATTGTCCAACGTTATCCATGGACAGCCCGAGTATGTGTAGATTGGGTTCGTTTTCCCATATGCTCAGCTCCTGATCCGATGCAGAATTTCGTCAGTGCCTCCCTGTTGTTCTCCGGGTACACATTCTCTCTGCTTATTGCCGAGACGTGTATCTGGAGAACAACGGGAGGTGCTGTCGAAATTTTGCGTCGGATTCGGAGTAGAGCATGGGAAAATGAACCCGGTCTATACATACTCGGGTGGGATTAGGACCTATCTTTACCTATTAGCGTGTAGGTTGCATGGACGTAATAAAACTAACAAACTCCATTAACTAATGGATATGGTTTGCTTAATTATGTATGTATTTCTTGTGTGTCCAGTAGGAAGTCAATATGAGTGATCGTGGATGGATGTACACCGGTTACACTAGTCAGAAAGTTTGGACCGAGGAATGGTTAACAAAAACCAAGGGGTTTGTTAGGGCCGCATTTGCAAATGGCCAGGAATTTAGCTGGTGCCCCTGTGCCCGTTGAGACAACTATAAAAAGAGGGACGAGCTTGAAATGAGTAAAGACCTGCAGAAGTCTGGTTTTACGCCTGGTTACACGGTATGGACATTACATGGTGAGTCTGCCCAACGTGCCAGAGCCGAGGTTCGTCGTCGCACCGACGAGCATGGTACCGGACCACAGACATGGTGCAAGACTTTGACGATGCTCGGGACTCGGACGAGGAGATGGAGATGGAGGAATCTATAAAGGCCTTCACTGAAATGTTGGAGTCCTCAAAACATCCTCTCCACGAGCACACTGAGCTTTGTCAGCGGGATGCCATCTCACAAATAATGGCTTTGAAGGCTCAATTCAACTTGGGCAGAGAATGCTACGACGCGATGATGACAGTATTCAGCCGATTTCTACCCAAAGGCCATGTGCTACCTCCAAACCTGTACTAGCCAGACAAAATCCTCCGTGCTCTTAAGATGCCCTATGAGAAGATACATGCCTGTGAGAAAGGATGTGTCTTATTTAGGCTTCAGTATGAGGACTTGAACTATTGTCCCATTTGCAATTCTTCCAGGTATGTTGTGGTAGACAACGGTATGGGTGAGAAGACACGGACCAAAATACTTGTTAATGTTCTTCGGTATATGCCAATCTTACCAAGACTTCAACGTATTTTCATGGTCGAAGAGACGGCCAGACAGATGACATGTCACAAAATAGGCAAAAGAATCGAACTAGATGTAGATGGGAATGTGATGATGGTGCACACATCGGATGGTGAAGTGTGGAAGCGCTTCAATGCATTACATAAGGAAAAAACGGCAGATCCAAGGCATCCTCGAGTCGTCGTTAGCATAGATGGGTTTAGTGTGTTTGGTCAGATGGCAACCCCATACAGCTGTTGGCCCGTGTTTGTCATTCCACTCAATCTCCCCCCCCCCCCGGGCAGATTATGCAACGAAAGAATATTTTCCTGACGTTGATAATTCCAGGGCCCAACTATCCGGGGAAGAATATGAATGTGTACATGCAGCCGCTTAAGGACGAATTGCAAGAAGCTTGGGATAATGGGTTCAAGACATACGACGCCTTTAGCAAATAGAACTTCATAATGCGTGCCTGGTGCATGTACTCGACGCATGACTTGCCGGCGTATGCGCTATTCGTTGGCTGGTGTGTGCATGGAAGGTTCCCGTTCCCCACATGCAAGGGAGCTCTTGAGTTTCATTGGCTGACGGCAGGGCGCAAGTATAGTTGCTTCGACTTGCATAGACCGTTTCTACATCCTGGCCATAAGTTCAGGAAAGACAAGAAGAACTTCATGAAAGGTAGAGTTGTCAAACACTCTACACCACCTGCGTTGACATGCCAACATACCTTAGATCAGTTAAACGCTCTCGAGCTAGATCCAGAGCGTCCAGGGTATTTCAAGGGGTATAATAAGGAACACGCCTGGACTCACAAGACATGCTTCTGGGATCTGCCTTACTTCAAAGACCTCCTTTACCCACACAACATCGATGTGATGCACACTGAAAAGAATGTCGCCGAAGCCATTTTTGGTACATTGTTCGGCATAGAGGGGAAATCAAAGGATAATACTAAGGCTAGAGTCAATCAAGAGGAGCTATGTGATAGACCATTACAAAACATGAAAGAACTAAAAGGAAAAGGGATCAACTGGATGAAGCAAAAGGAACAGTTCAATCTAGGACTGGGCGTTTGGTTAAACCGAACCGTTCGGTCCGGTTCTCCGGGTTTTGAACAAATTCAGTTTTGGAAAAATAGTAACCGATTGGTCATGTGAAAAACAGCTAACCGAGCATTCGGTGGACCGAGATTTTGGGTCGGTCCTGGGTCAAGGCCGAACTGACTGATATATTAGAGAACGAGAACAAAAGCAGGCACACTTCTGAATTTAATCAACAAATAAACATTGTGTACACACAAGAAGTAGATCCCGTGAGTAGAAAAATCAGATCCTACTAGCGGAACCATCACGTGAACTCATCAGCATCTCACGGGCCTATCAAGAAGATCCAAAGTCATAGAAAGAGGAGGCAGAAGATTAGAGGAAAAAGACATGCGTAGGCCGGAGGGCACCACTGCTGCCCGCTGGGTGCAGTCGTGCAGATCGTGGAGAAGCAGACGCGACGCACTTGCTGCTAGTCGTGCAGATCGGGGAGAAGGAGAGGCGGCGCATTGGCTGCTAGGGTTAGGAGTTGTGTGGGAAATCGATCGGGAGTGGAGTCAGAAGCGTAGCAGTTAGTAGGACGGGCCGCTGGAGGTTGTGTACAGAAACAAGACTTGAGATGTTGGGCTGTGGGCTGGGCTGAGATTTTACGTAGACGTTAGTCCTTCTGATCGGTCTCATTGATTATTTTGGTTAACCAAAGTAGAAGACCGAAATTTCCAAATTAATTTCGGTTTTTACAAAGTGCAGACTGAATTAAAGACTGAAATTCTCGGTTTCGGTCTATTCGGCTTCAGTCTCGGTTTTTTTGGTTCGGTAGTTTGGTGCTCGGTTAATATGCCCAGCCCTAGTTCAATCTTGGAAGGCCAGCTATGAAGGAAATTATTTTGTGGGTGAAAATGCAGTTGATGTTCCCCGATGGGTGATAACCCACAAGTATAGGGGATCAATTGTAGTCTCTTTCGATAAGTAAGAGTGTCGAACCCAACGAGGAGCTAAAGGTAGAACAAATATTCCCTCAAGTTCTATCGACCACCGATACAACTCTACGCAAGCTTGACGTTCGCTTTACCTAGAACAAGTATGAAACTAGAAGTACTTTGTAGGTGTTGTTGGATAGGTTTGCTAGATAATAAAGAGCATGTAAATAAAAAGTAGGGGTTGTTTAGGTAAAGACGCAACTAAGTTAGTATTAGTAAAGAGTTTTTTGTTATGAGAAAGTTATTTGTCCCTAGGCAATCGATAACTTGACCGGTAATCATTATTGCAACTTTATATGAGGGAGAGACATAAGCTAACATACTTTCTCTACTTGGATCATATGCACTTATGATTGGAACTCTAGCAAGCATCTGCAATTACTAAAGATCATTAAGGTAAAACCCAACCATAGCATTAAAGCATCAAGTCCTCTTTTTCCCATACGCAACAACCCCCTTACTCGGGTTTGTGTTTCAGTCACTCATGCAACCCACTATAAGCGAATCATGAACGTATTGCAACACCCTATAGCAGGGATCCCTCACGCTTGCGCGACACGGAGAGCACCATAGGACAGCACCAATAATAAAACATGCAACTCAAACCAATCTTGATCATCAAATAGCCCATAGGACAAAACAGATCTACTCAAACATCATAGGATAGCCATACATCATTGGGAAATAATATATAGCGTTGAGCACCATGTTTAAGTAGAGATTACATAGGGTAAGAGAGAGTTTACACCGCTGCATAGAGGGGGGAAGAGTTGGTGATGATGGCGGTGAAGTTGTTGGTGAAGATTGCGGTGATGATGATGGCCCCCGGTGGCACTCCGGCGCCACCGGAAGCAAGGGGGAGAGGCCCCCCTTCTTCTTCTTCTTCCTTGACCTCCTCCCTAGATGGGAGAAGGGTTTCCCCTCTGGTCTTTGGCCTCCATGGCGTGGGAGGGGCGAGAGCCCCTCCGAGATTGGATCTGTCTCTTCGTCTCTCTCTGTTTCTGCGTTTTTAGATTCTTCCCTTTCACCGTTTCTTATATTCCCGGAGATCCGTAACTCCGATTGGGCTGAAATTTGAACACGATCTCTATCTGGATATTAGATTTCTTGCGGCGAAAGAAGGGCATCAACCGCCTTACGGGGTGGCCACGAGGGTCAAGGGCACGCCTGCCCCCCTGGGGGCGCCCCCCTACCTCGTGGGCCCCTCGAGCATCGTCTCGCGTTGATTTCACTTCCCAAAAATCACATATATTCCAAAAAAATTCTCCGTCCGTTTTTATTCCGTTTGGACTCCGTTTGATATGGATATTCTGCGAAACAAAAAACATGCAAGAAACATGAACTGGCACTGGGCACTGGATCAATATGTTAGTCCCAAAAATAGTATAAAAAGTTGCCAAAAGTATATGAAAGTTGTAGAATATTGGCATGGAACAATCAAAAATTATAGATATGACGGAGATGTATCAGCATCCCCAAGCTTAATTCCTGCTCGTCCTCAAGTAGGTAAATGATAAAAAAGATAATTTTTGATGTGGAATGCTACCTAGCATAATCTTGATCACATATCTAATCATGGCATGAATATTAAGATACGAGTGATTCAAAGCAATAGTCTATCATTTGACATAAAAACAATAATACTTCAAACCCACTAATAAAGCAATCATGTCTTTTCAAAATAACAAGGCCAAATAAAGTTATCCCTACAAAATCATATAGTCTGGCTATGCTCCATCTTCACCACACAAAATACTCACATCATGCACAACCCCGATGACAAGCCAAGCAATTGTTTCATACTTTTGACGTTCTCAAACCTTTTCAACTTTCACGCAATACATGAGCGTGAGCCATGGACATATCACTATAGGTGGAATAGAATATGGTGGTGGAGAAGACAAAAAGGAGGAGATAGTCTCACATCAACTAGGCGTATCAACGGGCTATGGAGATGCCCATCAATAGATATCAATGTGAGTAGTAGGGATTGCTATGCAACGAATGCACTAGAGCTATAAGTATATGAAAGCTCAAACTGAAACTAAGTGGGTGTGCATCCAACTTGCTTGCTCATGAAGACCTAGGGCATTTAAGGAAGCCCATCGTTGGAATATACAAGCCAAGTTCTATAATAAAAATTCCCACTAGTATATGAAAGTGACAACTCAAGAGACTCTCTATATGAAGAACATGGTGCTACTCTGAAGCACAAGTGTGGTAAAAGGATAGTAACATTGCCCCTTCTCTCTTTTTCTCTCATTTTTTATTTTTTTATTTTTTTATTTTTTTGGTGGGCTTCTTTGGCCTCTTTTTTTTATTTGGGCTTCTTTGGCCTCTTTTATTTTTTTGTAAAGTCTGGAGTCTCATCCCGATTATGGGGGAATCATGGTCTCCATCATCCTTTCCTCACTGGGGCAATGCTCTAATAATGATGATCATCACACTTTTATTTACTTACAACTCAATATTACAACTCGATACTAGAACAAAGATATGACTCTATATGAATGCCTCTGGCGGTGTATCGGGATGTGCAATGATCTAGCGTAGTAATGACATCAAAAAACGGACAAGCCATGAAAATATCATGCTAGCTATCTTACGATCATGCAAAGCAATATGACAATGAATGCTCAAGTCATGTATATGATGATGATGGAAGTTGCATGGCAATATATCTCGGAATGGCTATGGAAATGCCATAATAGGTAGGTATGGTGGCTGTTTTGAGGAAGGTATATGGTGGGTTTATGGTACCGGCGAAAGTTGCGCGGTACTAGAGAGGCTAGCAACGGTGGAAGGGTGAGAGTGCGTATAATCCATGGACTCAACATTAGTCATAAAGAACTCACATACTTACTGCAAAAATCTATTAGTTATCGAAACAAAGTACTACGTGTATGCTCCTAGGGGGATAGATTGGTAGGAAAAGACCATCGCTCGTCCCCGACCGCCACTCATAAGAAGACAATCAATAAATAAATCATGCTCCGACTTCATCACATAACGGTTCATCATACGTGCATGCTACGGGAATCACAAACTTCAACACAAGTATTTCTATAATCCACAACTACCCACTAGCATGACTCTAATATCACCATCTTTATATCGCAAAACTATTGCAAGGAATCAAACATATCATATTCAGCGATCTACAAGTTTTATGTAGGATTTTATGACTAACCATGTGAATGACCAGTTCCTGTCATCTCTCTAAATAGATATAAGTGAAGCAAGAGAGTTCAATTATTTATACAAAAGATATGCCCAAGATCGAACAAGTATAAGTGAAGCAAAAGAGCATTCTACAAATGGCGGTTGTATATGTAAAGAGAAACAGGCAATCCAAGCTTCAAATGATATAAGTGAAGCACATGAAGCATTCTATAAAGCCATACTCAAAAGATATAAGTGAAGTGCAATGAGCATTCTATAAATCAACCAAGGACTATCTCATACCAACATGGTGCATAAAAGAAAAATGAAACTAAATGCAAAAGACGCTCCAAGATTGCACATATCGCATGAACGAAACAAATCCGAAAACATACCGATACTTGTTGAAGAAAGAGGGGATGCCTTCCCAGCATCCCCAAGATTAGACGCTTGAGTATCCTTGAATATTTACTTGGGGTGACTCGGGCATCCCCAATCTTGAGCTCTTGCCTCTCTTCCTTCTTCTCACATCGAGACCTTCTCGATCATCGAACACTTCATCCACACAAAACTTCAACAGAAAACTCGGTAAGATCCGTTGGTATAATAAAGCAAATCACTAATCTAAGTACTGTTGCAAACCAATTCATATTTTGTTTTTGCATTGTGTCTACTGTAATATAACTTTTTCATGGCTTATTCCACTGATATAAATTGATAGTTTCATCAAAACAAGCAAACTATGCATCAAAAACAGAATCTGTCAAAACAGAACAGTCTGTAGAAATATGAACATTCACCATACTTATTATACTTGAAAAATTCTGCAAAAATTAGGAAAAATAAAAAATTTGTATAGGAAGATTGTGCAAAAAGAATCAGAACCATTTGACGTTCCAGCAAAAAATGTAAAATCGCGCACTACAGCCAAAGTTTCTGTCCTGCACCATACAAACCATCAAGCAAATGTAAACATCCTAAAGGCAAACCTCGGCACATTATTTTTATAATACAATGGAATTGTACAAGGGGATAAATATTTTTGTTGAAAGGTTTCTGTAATTAAGATTCACAAAGTTCCCATGGGCATGAACAAAGTTCAAGGACGTCCCCCACTTTCACAATGCTCGTCTCTCTCACTTTTCTTTTAGAAAAAGTTTTGGGTTCCCCTCTTTATTTTTGTTGTTTTTAAACTATATGAAAGCACTCAACAGAAATAAATGACTCTCTAAAACTTCCGGGTTGTCTCCCTGGCAGCTCTTTTTTTAAAGCCATTAAGCTAGGCATATAGTGCTCAAGTAGTGAATCCACCCGGATCCCAAGGTATATCAAAGCCAATTTTAATTAACAATGATTTGTAATTTAGTGGTGAGCACAAGGTAACATATATCATGTAATGATGAAGTCTAACTCTCTTCCTATGCATCGCCATGTCATAAAAGAACAATTCATTCACACATAGTAAAGGCCAATGCATAGTATAAACAGTTTCTTGCAATTTTTTCGTGTTGGAAACATAGAGAGGTGGAGATATAGTTCCTATCTCATAATAATTGCAAGTAGGAGCAGCAAGCACATGCATATTATATCTATCAAAAACATCATGTGCAATGGTAAAAGGCAACCCATCAATATAATCCTTAATAAAAGCAAACTTCTCCGATATAGTGTAATTGGGAGAATTCAAAAAGATAATAGGACTATCATGTGTGGGTGCAATAGCAACAATTTCATGTTTAACATAAGGAACTATAGCAAGTTCATCTCCATAAGCATAATTCATATTGGCATCTTGGCCACAAGCATAGCAAACATCATCAAAAAGGGATATTTCAAAAGAATCGACGGGATCATAGCAATTATCATAGCATTCATCCTTCGGTAAGCACGAAGGGAAATTAAACAATGTATGAGTTGAAGAGTTACTCTCATTAGAAGGTGGGCATGGGTGATCAATCCGCTCTTCCTCCTTTTGTTCTTCGCTCTCCTCCTCATCTTTTTCATCCAATGAGCTCACAGTTTCATCAACTTCTTCTTCCATAGATTCCTGCAAAATATTAGTCTCTTCTTGGACAACGGAGACTTTCTCAATAAGTGCATTAATATCGGAATTGTATTCATAATTCTCATAGCAATATCTGAGGATAGCTAAATTTTCAGGTCTATAACAAGCATCATCAAAATCTTCAAACTCTTTAAACATAGATTCAATTTCATAAGCACCCATAAAAGCAACAAATTCTTCTATTTGTTCCACATCATAGTAATCATATATACCATTAGCATAAGAAGCTAAGGTTTTATTATCATTAAATTTGCATGAAAAGGGAAGGTGTGGAGCATTCATCCTAGAGCAACAAGTATAATCATATTCTGAGCATAGTTGTCTAGCATACCACTTCAATATATGAATTTGATCCCATAATAGTTTCCCTTTTTGTGTCAAGCGATAATCCCTAAAGTATTCACATTGATCCAACGTTACTCCCATTACATAATTGAATGGGGTTTTCTCAGGATTATTAAAGTAGTACATAATATTTTTCACGTAACCAGCATCGAGGGTTTTAGGAGGTTCCCCATCTCCATGAGTAGAAAGTACACCTAATTTTTTTTGGTATTTCGTGTTCCATATCAATAACTAAAGATAAAGAACAAATAAGAACAGCAAATAAAAAATTACTTAGTGATAAAGCAAACAAGCACACACGAGAATATTCACCCCACGCTATTGCTCCCCGGCAACGGCGCCGGAAAAGGGTCTTGATAACCCACAAGTATAGGGGATCAATTGTAGCCTCTTTCGATAAGTAAGAGTGTCGAACCCAACGAGGAGCTAAAGGTAGAACAAATATTCCCTCAAGTTCTATCGACCACCGATACAACTCTACGCATGCTTGGCGTTCACTTTACCTAGAACAAGTATGAAACTAGAAGTACTTTGTAGGTGTTGTTGGATAGGTTTGCAAGATAATAAAGAGCATGTAAATAAAAAGTAGGGGCTGTTTAGGTAAAGACGCAACTAAGTTAGTATTAGTAAAGAGCTTTTTGTTATGAGAAAGTTATTTGTCCCTAGGCAATCGATAACTTGACCGGTAATCATTATTGCAACTTTATATGAGGGAGAGGCATAAGCTAACATACTTTCTCTACTTGGATCATATGCACATACGATTGGAACTCTAGCAAGCATCCGCAACTACTAAAGATCATTAAGGTAAAACCCAACCATAGCATTAAAGCATCAAGTCCTCTTTTTCCCATATGCAACAACCCCCTTACTCGGGTTTGTGTTTCTGTCACTCACGCAACCCACTATAAGTGAATCATGAACGTATTGCAACACCCTATAGTGGGGATCCCTCACGCTTGCGCGATACGGAGAGCACCATAGGACAGCACCAATAATAAAACATGCAACTCAAACCAATCTTGATCATCAAATAGCCCATAGGACAAAATGGATCTACTCAAACATCATAGGATAGCCATACATCATTGGGAAATAATATATAGCGTTGAGCACCATGTTTAAGTAGAGATTACAGAGGGTAAGAGAGAGGTTACACCGCTGCATAGAGGGGGGAAGAGTTGGTGATGATGGCGGTGAAGTTGTTGATGAAGATTGCGGTGATGATGATGGCCCCTGGTGGCACTCCGGCGCCACCGGAAGCAAGGGGGAGAGGGCCCCCCTTCTTCTTCTTCTTCTTCTTCTTCCTTGACCTCCTCCCTAGATGGGAGAAGGGTTTCCCCTCTGGTACTTGGCCTCCATGGCGTGGGAGGGGCGAGAGCCCCTCCGAGATTGGATTTTTCTCTCCGTCTCTCTCTATTTCTGCGTTTTTAGATTCTTCCCTTTCACCGTTTCTTATATTCCCGGAGATCCGTAACTCCGATTGGGCTGAAATTTGAACACGATCTCTATCCAGATATTTGCTTTCTTGCGGCGAGAGAAGGGCATCAACTGCCTTACGGGGTGGCCACGAGGGTCAGGGGTGCGCCCCCTACCTCGTGGGCCCCTCGAGCATCGTCTCGCATTGATTTCACTTCCCAAAAATCACATGTATTCCAAAAAAATCTCCGTCCGTTTTTATTCCGTTTGGACTCCATTTGATATGGATATTCTGTGAAACAAAAAACATGCAACAAACAGGAACTGGCACTGGGCACTGGATCAATATGTTAGTCCCAAAAATAGTATAAAAAGTTGCCAAAAGTATATGGAAGCTGTAGAATATTGGCGTAGAACAATCAAAAATTATAGATACAATAGAGACGTATCAATGGGTATGCAACAAATCTAAAGAGGGGAGCGAGTCTTCAAAAATTGAAAATATTTGGTCTAAAAAGTCTTGATTGGCACATATGGATTGAGCGGACAATGCCGGTGATGTTGCGTGGCTTCATCCCTGAGGATGAATGGCTAGTACTGGCAGAGCTGAGCTATTTCTTCCATGTTCTTTGTGCGAAAGAACTATTGCCTGGCCTCCTAGAAGAAATGGAATAGTTGGTGCCAGAGTTGATCTGCAAGTTAGAGAAGATCTTTCTGCCAAGCTTCTTTAATCCAGTGCAACACTTGATTTTGCATCTCCCGACTAAGGCACGATTGGGGGGGGGGGCGTGCAAAATCGTTGGTGCTACTCAACTAAGAGGATGCAGAAGACGCTTAGAGCAAAATGTAAAAATAAACGTAGAATAGAAGCATCGATGGTGGAGGCATTCATCACTGAGGAGGCGACAAACTTTGTGGACGCACACTACGAAGCCAAAAATCGTCATTTGCATAATCCGAAGCCTCGGTACAATGCTAACGAACCTCAAAAGGGTCAATCCAACCTCAGCCTATTCAAAGGGAATCTCGCACCAGCCGGTGGTTGGAAACCAGTAAGGTTGGATGTTGAAGAATGGTGGACCATTTCGCTATATCTCTTCAACAACCTAACAGAAGTGCGGTCGTACATCGAGTAAGATATCGGTACATTGTTTCACAACTTCTAATTCCTTTGAACTTCTCTTATTCCTGGATATTTGATGCAGTCGATACGTCTCCATATTCTCATATGGAGCGGTGATCCAAAAGGATTCCGTCGAAGAGTATGAGCTTCTGGCAAAACAAGGAGCCGAATTTCCCGATTTCATCTCTTGGTTCAAAAAAACGATAATTTCCATTAGACCCTTTCTTTTCTTTGGCTAATTTGCGACTAATGCAACAATCCTTTCGTATTAAACTTGTAGGCTAATTCAGAGATTATGGATGCCGAGTTGAGACAAGTAACTAATGGTTTTGACTATAAGGTCCGTTCATTTGACAAATACGACATCAACGGGTATCGCTTTCGTATATGGCAAAGAGCTATCTATGGCCGACCGAAAGTCTACAAATCGGTGTGTCTCTACTATCGGCGAAGGAGGTATCAAGTATTATGGAAGAGTTGAAGCAATTTCTGAACTTGAATTCTATGGTGAAAACCCACCAAACGTCGTAGTCTTCAGATGTTATTGGTTCCAGCCGAGGGAGACTAGAAGGACTCATGAACATATAGGGCTAGTCAAAATCAAACAAAGCACCCATTTGGATGTTCCCGATGTCTATATTATGGCTCAACAGGCAACCCAAGTTTTCTATCTACCGTGGGCCTGTCAAAGTGATCCAAATCTCAGTGGTTGGGACGTCGTTTATGAAGTGCCACCACGTGTTAGACCACCTCCCCCCAATGAAAAGGATTATGAACCTCACATTAACCAAGACACATATGACGAAGGAGAATTCTTCCAAGAAACACGTCTTTACAAAAAAACGTTTCAAGAACCGCTCTACTCCACCCCAGAACATTGAAGTAGACAACGATAATGAATCCGACTTCACCCTTGAGTCGGAACAAGAAGAGCCGGAAGAAGAAGAAGTTACTGCTGCAGATGACCTGCCAATGCTTGAATGATTACGTAAAGGTGGCCTTCCACATGATGATGCATTTATTAATGATGATGATGAGCACGTCATTACCGATAGTGATGATGATGATGCTTTTATTAATGATGATGAAGAGCGCGTCATTACCAATAGTGATTATTAGGTATTCAAATTTTTACGTTGTACTTGATTTATATAGTTATTTGTATGATTGTATGATTTATATAGTTGGTATTTATAATTTTCTTACTTTGTATGATTGTTTCTTATACATAGTGCCATGGTCTTGATGTCCGTCCCGGTCGGCCCTCGCCCGCTTTTATGATTCGGATGTGGTAAATTCTCTTTCATAACTATTTGTTGCATTTCGCATTTATGACAATTATGGCCATCAAGTTGACATCGAGATATTTTAATCTAGGAGGTATGTGAACCAGAATTTGAAACGGACCCTCTTGTCGAGAAGTTAAATTTAGTTGAAAAAGAAAATGAGTATTTGAAAGAAAAAATTAAAAGAATTGAAGAAGAGAAGATGACATTGGAGTTGTATGTTGCCGATGTCATCGATGATCACAAGATGAAGATGAATGCAATGCGCTTGAAGATGGATGCAATGCGCCTGAAGCTTAAGAAGATTAGAAAATATGTCATTGATAATGAGGCTTGGTATCATTATGCCGTTGGATCAGTTGTTACCTTTGTTGCGATCTTCATCACATTTGTTGTGATTAGGGTAAGTTTTCTCTAGTGTTTTGCTTTACAAATGGATACTTAGCTTATTTAGGTAAAAAATGGCATGATAATCTTTGTTAGCTCCAAAATGATATAGACTTAGCTTATTTTCCTCGAAAATGACATAATAACCTTACTAAGCTCCAAAATGACCTATTTACCTACCTTAGCTCTAAAATGACCTGCACTTAGCATTTTTACCTAGCGTAGCAATAAAATGACATTTATACCTACCTTAGTTAGAAGAAGAATATAAAGAAGAGGAGAGGAGAAAAAGAAAGAGAAGAAAAAAAATCTTCTTCTTCTTCTTCTTCTTCTAACTAGTCTTCTTCTTCTTCTTCTAACTTTCATCTTTCCCAATTTGCAGATTTGCTTTACATGAGGAAGCTTGGATTCATGGAGTGTACTATTCTTGTGGTGCTTCCTTGTTGTTTATGAAAACTTGTTTGGATATGTATGTCTATATGGATATGTTGTTGGAAACTTGTTTCTGGTTATGTATATATGGATATGTTGGACTTTGTTGAACTGTGTTGTTGGATTGGATGAAATATATTGTTGGACATGCTGTTGGATATGTTGGATATGTATGCATGTATATATGTGTTTGAAACCATGTCTAATTAATGGGATTTAAATAAAAACAGGGGATATATAGCCCTTTGTCGTCCTCTAGCAGACGACAAAGAGCTTTACCGTCCACTAGCAGACGGCAAAGAGGACACGTGGCAGTCACCTATGCAAACTGGGAACATTGGCTGCCTATTTGGTCATTTTGCCATCTGCTGGCGGACGGCAAAGTGACCAGCTATGCCGTCCGCCAACAGACGGCAATGATTCAAACCTCTTTGTCGTCTACTGGCGGACGACATATCTCGACACGTGGCAGCTTCCCAGTGCTGCCTAGCTGGGCTCTTTGCCGTCCACCAGCGGACGACAAATATCTTTGACACTTTGTCGTCCGTTGGCAGATGGCAAAGAGTGTCGTTAACCCCCTAACGGCTCTCATGCCACCGCATTGCCGTCTGCTTGCCTCGGATGGCGGACGACGTAATCCTTTGCCGTTCATGTCTAAGAAGCGGACGACAAAGAAGGCCTTTGCTAGCAGGCGTTCATCCGGACAATTTGCCGTCCGCTAGCGGACGGCAAAGATGCTTGTCGTCTGTGATCTATGCACCTAGTTCTTCTAAAAAGAAGAAAAAGAAAAATGATAGAACTGTGCAAACTTCTAGTGAACCTATTGCTGAACCACCTGATAATCCAAATGATATTTCTATTTTTGATGCTGAAACTCAATTTGGTAATGAACATGAACCTAATGAAAATGTTAACGATGATGTTCATAATTATGCTCAACCTAGTAATGATAATGATGTAGAAATTGAACCTGCTGTTGATCTTGATAACCCACAATCAAAGAATCAACGTTATGATAAGAAAGACTTTGTTGCTAGGAAACATGGTAAAGAAAGAGAGCCTTGGGTTCAGAAACCCATGCCTTTTCCTTCCAACCCATCCAAGAAAAAGGATGATGAGGATTTTGAGTGCTTTGCTGAAATGATTAGACCTATTTTTTTACGTATGCGATTAACTGATATGCTCAAAACCAATCCTTATGCTAAGTACATGAAAGATATTATTACAAATAAAAGAAAGATACTGGAAGCTGAAATTTCCACCATGCTTGCTAATTATACTTTTAAGGGTGGAATACCAAAGAAACTTGGAGATCCGGGAGTACCCACTATACCATGCTCCATTAAAAGAAACTATGTTAAAACTGCTTTATGTGATCTTGGAGCCGGTGTTAGTGTTATGCCTCTCTCTTTATATTGTAGACTTTATTTGAATAAGTTGACACCTACTGAAATATATTTACAAATGGTTGATAAATCAACTGCTATACCTGTCGGTATTTGCAAGGATGTGCCTGTTGTGGTTGCAAACGTTACTATTTTAACAGACTTTGTTATTCTTGATATTCCCGAGGACGATAGTATGTCTATTATTCTTGGAAGACCTTTTTTTAATACTGCAGGGGCTGTTATTGATTGCAACAAAGGCAATGTCACTTTTCATGTTAATGGTAATGAGCATACGGTACACTTTCCGAGGAAACAACCTCAAGTTCATAGCATCAATTCTATCGGAAAAATTTCATCGATTATATTTGGAGGTTTTGAATTTCCTCTTCCTACTGTCAAGAAGAAATATGATATACTTATTATTGGGAATGTGCATATCCCCGTTGAGGTAACCTAGTGTTATTCGAAATTTCTCTGGTTTCATGTTAATCAGAATGAGTTTGTTAAGAAGACTTGATCAACCTTGTTAGTGGATTCCTTTTGACGAGCATGAGATGGATGAAACTAGAAGCACAACCTTCTGTACCCTCACTTTTACTTTCTGTTATTTAGTTGAAATAAAATAAAAATAAATAATTTTCTATCTGTTATCTGATTATCCGTGCAATATAAAAATACCTCAAAATAAAAGTTCTCCAAATGCCCTGAAAATTAAATATGATTTTTATAGAATATTTGAGGATTTATGGAACAAAGATCACACCAGGGGGGCAACCACCTTGCCACGAGGGTCGAGGGCGCTCCCACCCCCTAGGGCACGCCCCCTGCCTCGTGGGCCCACGGTGGCCCTCCTCCACTTATTCTTTCAGCCACACACTTCATCTTCATCCCCCAAACACGAAAAACCAGCTCAAACCCGAGTCCAAGCTCGTTTTGCTGCCATTTTTATCTCCTTGCTCAAAGCACCTCTCACAAAACTGCTTGGGGAGATTGTTCCTTGGTATGTGACTCCTCCATTGGTCCAATTAGTTTTTGTTCTAGTGCTTTATTCATTGCAAATTTGTGTTGCTTAGGTGACCCTGTTCTTGAGCTTGCATGTCAAATTTATATGGTCAAAAGTAGTTTTGATGCATGATATAGGCCCTAGGCACTTGTAGGAGTAGTTGCTATCAATATTATTGAGTTTGGTTTACTTTTATTTTGAAGTTACTAAAAATTTCAGAATTTTTCAGAAAATGATGAGGAGATTATTGAGGGGCTCATCGAGCCAAAGCTTGAAGGAAAAGGAACCGAAGCCTAAGTATAATTTGCCACGCACCGCGGAGGTTCGGGCGTGTGAATGGCCTTCTGAGGATTTCTTGAGAGCAGTCGGGATTTATGAAGATTTTCATGAGTTGGCTCATAATGCAGGCCTCACCGCTTTCCTCCATGACCAATGCGATCAGTGTCTCTTACTCACAAATACCTTTGTGCAAAGCTTTCATTTTCATTCTTGGAACTCACCACCTATGGTGGAGTTTCATTTATATGATGAGCATAAGGAGATGTCACTTCATGATTTCTGTCGGGTTTGTTTAGTCCCTTTTGGAGCAAGACAGAAGAACCACATCATGATTATGTAGAGGGATTTATTAATACTACCATTGTAGGGGAAACTAGGAAGGTTTCTGATGCATGAATCATTAGCATACATTTTCCTGTCTTACGTTACTTTGCATTATTTGCTAGTCGTTGCTTAATTGGTCGCGGAAACTGTGGAAACCTTAGTATCCCTGATATTATTATTTTGCTCCAAGGTTTATACAGTGATAACACTTTTAGTATGGGCGGCATTATTGCTAGACGGTTAAGTATGAACTGTACTAAGGGTCCCATCTTTGGAGGCATCTATGCTACACGCCTAGCTGCACATTTTAACATTCCTATTAGGCATGCTGAGAAGGAAGAAAAAGTGTTGCCTCATGTTTATTTAGATTATAAAAGTATGGTGTAACATGATTTTATTGTTAAGAATAGGGCAGGAGAGCTTAAATATCAATTGTTCTTTAATAAACATCATCCTGAGACCATTACCTTGCCTGCTCCTGCTTTGTTTGATTTGACTGTAGGCAAGTACCTTGTTCCGTTAAAGTCCATCCACGCCTACCGGAACCCTACACCAGCCGAGGAGCCAGAACCAGAACCACAATTTGATCCTTCATGACAGTCTAACTATCAGTGGGATCCGGAGATGATTGCCAGCCAGTGGCAATCGAAACCTTCTTCTTCCTCATCACAGTACGACCCCAACAACTATTATTATGGATATCAGCCAGGCCAGCCGTGGCCATAGACCAACTTAGGCCAAAAGCCTAAGCTTGGGGGAGTACGTATTTCTCACCGACATTACATTTATGTTCACACACACTCATTGCTAGATGTCGGTGCTCATACTTTTTCATTGTATCATCCATGCTAGTTTATTTCCCTTTTATGCTTTCTTCTTATGTGTTTGATAAACCTTAAGAAAAACAAAAAAATAGTTGTAGCTTTTAATTAATTTACTTTCCATGCTTGTAGTAGTAATTAAAAAGAAAACCCAAAAAAATTTCATGTTCTTCTTTTGCTTGTTGGGAGCTTTCCCGTGTAAATAGTTTTATTTCTTTTCTTTTCTTTGGGGGTCAGTAGGAGAAGACCATGATTAAATTGTTGAAGTGGCTCTTATATGCATTATTGTTTATCTGACAAAAGAGCCCATATTGCCTTATCTTCTCCTGTTTATTGAATGCTCGCAGATTCCAGCTTAGTCCAATGCACGTGCACTCTTATTATTATTCACATCGTTCGGTCGTGCAAGTGAAAGGCAATTATGATGATATATGATGGACTAACTGAGATGAGAAAATCTGGTATGAACTCGACCTCTTTTGTTTTTGTAAATATGATGAGTTCATCGTTCTTGATTCAGCTTGTTATGAATAAACATGTTTGCAATGACAATTAGAGATCATAGTTGCTTGTGCCATGCTTGATTAGCTATAAGTTATAATGGTTTACCTTGCATGCCAACATGCTATTAAAATGGTTATGATGTGGTATGATAGGGTGGTATTCTCCTCTGAATGATTTAAGTGACTTGACTAGGCACATGTTCACACATGTAGTTGAAATAAATCAACATAGCCTTCACGATATTTATGTTCATGGTGGATTATATCCTACTCATGCTTGCATCCAATGTTTATTAATTTTAATGCATGTACATGGCTGATGTCGCTCTCTAGTTGGTCGCTTCCCAGTCTTTTGCTAGCCTTCACCTGTACTAAGCGAGAATACTGCTTGTGCATCCAAACTCCTTAAACCCCAAAGTTATTCCACATGAGTCCACTATACCTTCCTATATGCGGTATCTACCTGCCGTTCCAAGTAAATTTGTATGTGCCAAACTCTAAACCTTCAAATAATCATCCTGTTTTGTATGCTCGAATAGATCATGTATCAACTAGGCTGTCTGTATCTTCCATGTTAGGCGGGTTATTCTCAAGAGGAGTGGACTCCGCTCCTCACTCACGAGATTAAGGGCTAGTCACCGAGATGCCCAGTCCCATGCTTTATGCAAACTAAATCAAAATAATTTCAAACAAAACTCCCCCTGGGACCTGATGTATGTTGGAGGCACTCGTTGTTTCGAGCAAGCCATGGATTGATGTTTGTTGGTGGAGGGGGAGTATAAACTTTACCATTCTGTTTGGGAACCGCCTATAATGTGTGTAGCATGGAAGATATCGCCATCTCTTGGTTGTTATGTTGACAATGAAAGTATACTGCTCAAAATTTTATTCACCTCTATTTCAAAACCGAGCTCTGGCACCTCTACAAATCCCTGCTTCCCTCTGCGAAGGGCCTATCTATTTACTTTTATGTTGAGTCATCACCCTCTCATTAAAAAGCACTAGCTGGAGAGCGCAGCTGTCATTTGCATTCATTACTGTTAATTTATATTGGGTGTGACTATGATTGGATCTCTTTTACCATGAATTACAATGTCTAGTCAGTCCTTGATCTTTAAAGGTGCTCTGCATTTATGTTTTGTGGTCTCAGAAAGGGCTAGCGAGATACCATCTTGTTATATCATATTATGATTGTTTTGAGAAAGTGTTGTCATCCGAGATTTATTATTATGGCTTGCTAGTTGATTATGTTATTGATATGAGTAATCATGAGACCTGAGAATTATTGCAAATGTGGTTAGTTATAATCTTTGCTGAAAACTTGAATGCTAGCTTGACATATTTACAACAACAAGAGCAAACAGAGTTTGTAAAAGTTTTCTTTATTTCTTTCAGTTTGTCAACTGAATTGCTTGAGGACAAGCAAGGGTTTAACCTTGGGGGAGTTGATCGTATCTACTTTTCCAAACACTTTTGCCCTTGTTTTGGACTCTAACTTGTATGATTTGAATGGAACTAACCCGGACTGACGTTGTTTTCAGCAGAATTGCCATGATGTTGTTTTATGTGCAGAAAACAAAAGTTCTTGGAATGACCTGAAACTCCACGGAATACCATACAATAAATAATAAAAAATCCTCGCCAAATATGAAGACCAGGGGGCCCACACCCTTCTCACGAGGGTGCCCCCCCCCCTCGAGGGCATGCCCCCCTACCTCGTGGGCCCCCTGGAAACCCCCCGACTCCAACTCCGACTCTATATAACTGCTTTCGGAGATAAAAAAATCAGAGAGAAGAAATCATCGCGTTTTACGATACGGAGCCGCAGCCAAGCCCTAAAACCTCTCGGGAGGGCTTATCTGGAGTCCGTTCGGGGCTCCGGAGAGGGGGATTCGTCGTCATCGTCATCATCAACCATCCTCCATCACCAATTTCATGATGCTCACCGCCATGCGTGAGTAATTCCATTGTAGGCTTGCTGGACGGTGATGGGTTGGATGAGATTCACCATGTAATCGAGTTAGTTTTGTTAGGGTTTGATCCCTAGTATCCACTATGTTCTGAGATTAATGTTGCTATGACTTTGCTATGCTTAATGCTTGTCACTAGGGACCGAGTGCCATGATTTCAGATCTGAACCTATTATGTTTTCATCAATATATGAGAGTTCTAGATCATATCTTGCAAGTATATAGTCACCTATTATGTGTTATGATCCGTTAACCCCGAAGTGACAATAATCGGGATACTTACCGGTGATGACCGTAGTTTGAGGAGTTCATGTATTCACTATGTGCTAATGCTTTATTCTGATTCTCTATTAAAAGGAGGCCTTAATATCCCTTAGTTTCCATTAGGACCCCGCGGCCACGGGAGGGTAGGACAAAAGATGCCATGCAAGTTCTTTTCCATAAGCACGTATGACTATATTCGGAATACATGCCTACATTACATTGACGAATTGGAGCTAGTTCTGTGTCACCCTATGTTATGACTGTTACATGATGAACCGCATCCGGCATAATTATCCATCATTGATCCGATGCCTACGAGCTTTCCATATACTGGTTTACACTTATTTACTTTCCCGTTGCTATTGTTACAATCACCACAAAACACCAAAAACATTACTTTGCTTTCATTACTCTTTTGTTACCGTTACCATCACTATCATATTACTTTGCTACTAAACACTTTGCCGCAGATACTAAGTTTCCAGGTGTGGTTGAATTGACAACTCAGCTGCTAATACTTGAGAACATTCTTTGGCTCCCCTTGTGTCGAATCAATAAATTTGGGTTGAATACTCTACCCTCGAAAGCTGTTGCGATCCCCTATACTTGTGGGTTATCACACCCATATCACATAAGCCATGATAGCAATGATCTCCTATTTTAACAGAAATAACAGGCGTGCCTACAACAGGTCTATGTTTATTTTTAGTATCAGGCCTAGCAATTCTAGCAGCTTCATCACATAAGTAAATAACATGCCCATCAATATTATCGGCCAAGAGATCTTTAACCATAGCAATATTAGGTTCAACTTTAACTTGCTCAGGGGGTTTGTGTGTCCTAATATTACTTTTGTTGACTACAGTTGAAACTTTAGCATGATCCTTTATTCTAACAGGGAAAGGTGGTTTCTCAACATAAGCAGTAGGAACAATAGGATCATTATAAGTGATAGTCTTTTCTTCAACTTTAATATGTGCAACTACTTTTACTTCAATGGAAGGATTATATTTAAACCACTTCTCCTTAGGGAGATCAACATGAGTAGCAAAGGATTCACAGAAAGAAGCTACTATCTCAGAGTCAAGTCCATATTTGGTGCTAAATTTACGGAAAACATCGGTATCCATAAAAGATTTAACACAATCAAACTTAGGTGTTATACCTGACTCCTTACCTTCGTCGAGATCCCAATCTTCAGAGTTGCGTTTAATTCTCTCCAATAAATTCCGTTTGAATCAATAGTCTTCATCATAAAGGAACCAGTGCAAAAAGTATCGAGCATGGAGCGATTGTTGTCAGAAAGCCGAGCATAAATTTTCTGAATAATCATTTCTCTTGAGAGCTCATGATTGGGGCATGAATATAACATTAACTTAAGCCTCCCCCAAGCTTGAGCGATGCTTTCTCCTTCGCGAGGCCAAAAATTATATATATAATTATGATCACGACGAATAAGATGCATAGGATAAAACTTCTGATGGAATTCCACTTTCAAACGTTTGTAGTCCCATGATCCCATATCATCACATAGCCTATACCATGTCAATGCATCTCCCTTCAAAGATAAAGGGAAGACCTTCTTCTTGATAACATCATCGGGCATACCTGCAAGCTTAAATAATCCACAAACTTCATCCAAATAGATTAAGTGTAAGTCGGGATGCAATGTTCCATCTCCTATAAAAGGATTAGCTAGCAGTTTCTCTATCATACCCGAAGGAATTTCGAAGTAAACATCTTCATTTTCAGTAGGTCCAGTAGGTTGAGGAGCAACTATTTGCTCTACCGGTCGGGGTGAAGATACCCCGAACAAGCCCCTCAACGGATTACTTTCCATAGTAACAAGTGACAGTAAATTTTAGCACACTATATAAATTTTTCCTTACCAAATTCCACCTACCAAAGGCGCTTCACTCCCCGGCAACGGCGCCAGAAAAGAGTCTTGATGACCCACAAGTATAGAGGATCTATCGTAGTCCTTTCGATAAGTAAGAGTGTCGAACCCAACGAGGAGCAGAAGGAAATGATAAGCGGTTTTCAGCAAGGTATTCTCTGCAAGCACTGAAATTATTGGTAACAGATAGTTTTGTGATAAGGTAATTTGTAACGAGTAGCAAGTAATAAAAGTAAATAAGGTGCAGCAAGATGGCCCAATTCTTTTTGTAGCAAAGGACAAGCCTGGACAAACTCTTATATGAAGGAAAGCGCTCCCGAGGACACATGGGAATTATTGTCAAGCTAGTTTTCATCACGATCATATGATTCACGTTCGGTACTTTGATAATTTGATATGTGGGTGGACCGGTTATTGGGTGCTATCCTTACTTGGACAAGCCTCTCACTTATGATTAACCCCCATTGCAAGCATCCGCAACTACAACAGAAGTATTAAGGTAAACCTAACCATAGCATGAAACATATGGATCCAAATCAGTCCCTTACGAAGCAACACATAAACTACGGTTTAAGCTTCTGTCACTCTAGCAACCCATCATCTACTTATTACTTCCCAATGCCCCATCTACGCCCAAACAATGGTGAAGTGTCATGTAGTTGACGTTCACATGACACCACTAGAGGGATGACAACATACATCCTATCAAAATATCGAACGAATACCAAATTCACATGACTACTAATAGCAAGACTTCTCCCATGTCCTCAGAAACAAACGTAACTACTCACAAAGCATATTCATGTTCATAATCAGAGGGGTATTGATATGCATAATGGATCTGAACATATGATCTTCCACCAAGTAAACCAACTAGCATCAACTACAAGGAGTAATTAACACTACTAGCAACCCACAGGTACCAATCTGAGTTTTGGATACAAAGATTGGATACAAGAGATGAACTAGGGTTTGAGATGAGATGGTGTTGGTGAAGATGTTGATGGAGATTGACCCCCTCCCGATGAGAAGATCGCTAGTGATGACGATGATGATTTCCCCCTCCCAGAGGGAAGTTTCCTCGGCAGAACAGCTCCGCCGGAGCCCTAGATTGGTTTCGCCAAGGTCCCGCCTCGTGGCGGCGGAGTCTCGTCCCAAAAACTTGCTTATGATTTTTTTCCTCTACGAAAGACTCCATATAGCAGAAGATGGGCATCGGAGGGCCACCAGGGGGCCCACGAGGCAGGGGGCGCGCCCAGGGGGGTAGGGAGCGCCCCCACCCTCGTGGCTGGTGGGTGGCCCCCTCAGGACTTTTGGAGCTGTGCAGAATAGGTCTATAATATTTGCTCCTTTTCTAGCCCAGAATCCCAGCTGCCGGCATTCTCCCTCTTCATGTAAACCTTGTAAAATAAGAGAGAATAGACATAAGTATTGTGACATAATGTGTAATAACAGCCCATAATGCAATAAATATCGATATAATAGCATGATGCAAAATGGACGTATCACTAGGTCAGAGTATTTGAGAGCACCAATGCTCAGGACATGCCGAAGCTTTTGGAGATGAACAAAGCCTATGGGTTTCCAGGTATGCTTGGCTCCATTGATTGCATGCACTAGAAGTAAAAGAACTACCATGCATCATGATATGGACAAATTCAAATGACACAAGAAGGGTGCCACAATCATTCTTGAGGCCGTGGCCAATCAGGAGACATGAACCTGACATGCATGTTTTGGGATTCCTGGATCTTGCAATGACATAATGTGCCCGAGAGGTCACATTTGTTTGCAAAGTTAGCCAAATGGGTAACCACCATCGATGGAGTTTCAAGCAAATGGCCCATACAACATGGGCTACTACCTTGCAGATGGGGTATATTCGAAGTGTGCAATTTTTGTGAAGCCAATTTCAAGCCCCCAAGGTAAAAAAGAAGTCTACTTCCATAATGCTCAAGCAACTGCTAGACATGGAGAGGGCTTTTGAAATTCTACAAGCCCAATTTGCTATCATGCGAGGACCGACTAGGTTTTGGGATCAAGAGATCCTCTGCCACATTGTCACTGCATGCGTGATCATGCACAACATGATCATTGAGAATGTGCATGAGAAAATTATGGATTGCACCTTCTATGAACTCATGGACAACCGGTGCGGTCGGAGAAAGGGAAAGACTGAATCCAATGCTTTCTTCAGGTGTACCATGGCATTCGAGATTCTGATACCCACAAATATCTTTAAAAAAATTCTCATTGAGGAGTGATGGACATTGCATGGGCAACAATGCAACTAATTTTATCTTTATGTGTTCATGTCATGTGTGATGAACTTTGTTGTTATGTGTCATGAACAATTTATGTTGAAATTGATGTTATGGATTGATGAACTATGTAATAATTGATGTTGTGGATTGATTATTTTGATGTTATGTCTGTACTATTTGTGTCTTATTTGTTACAGATTTTTTGGGATGAGTTTGATATTATTTGTTTCAATATGTATGCAATTGTAGTGTCCTATTTTAGTGCAATTGTAGTGTCCTATTTTAGGACGAGTACTAGTGTTTACTGTTGGAGAAGAATTTTTTTTCGTATGCAATAATTTATGCTCTAATAGCACCATATTACACGAAAAGTGCCTGTAGAGGCAGAGCTCCATTGAGCTCTTTAATTTTTCAGCGAACATACCTTTTCCACATCTCAAAAGAATTTTAAAAAAGTTTTCATGTGGACATATATTTGTAGTATATATGTATAAATTTTCATGAACATACATATTCATATGTGATGTACATAAAAAAGACAAATATACATACTAAAATAGGTCTTTTCTTTATCGTATTTGGATCACATTTTTCTTTTTTGTAGCATGCAAATAATTAAATTAGTTGATGAAATTTTATGCACGTTTGAAGAATATGCATATGTGTTTGTAGAATTTTTTTGACATTTTTTTTGTAAAACGAGGTCCATGCCCCATAGTACTCCATGAAGTATAGAGTGCGATTTGGTGAACGGGTACATTGAAGGATTTTATTTTGAATGATTAAAAAATTATATTTTCATGGTTTTAGAAAATAGAAAGAATCAGTGAAAGCTTATACATATTCGCGACATATCTGTAAAATTTTGTTCAAAAATATTACGATTTGCAAGATGCACAGAAAAACAAATCCCGGCTCAACAATAACAAATTTTTTGCCCATTTTCACATACATAATTTAGTATACACCACGTATGAAAGTATATTGTTACGTAAATTTCTCTGAACGTGTTATATTTGTATGTGTGCATGTACAAACCTGTAGTTGAATGGTTAGGTGGACACTGCTATCTCCGACCCACCAGGGTTCAAGTCCTGGTGCTCGTGTTTATTCTGAGTTTATTTCAGGATTTCCGACAACGCACGTTCAGTGGAAGAAAATATTTTCATCGACTACGAGGCGCCTACGGTGACTTCGTAAAATCTCAAGATGATATGCCAGCTTAGAGCATCTTCAGCCGCGCCCCCAACAGGCCCCTCAGGCCACTTTTTCGGCGCCGATGCCAAAAAAAAGCCCTAGTCGCGCCCCTAAGACGATGAAAAGCGCCGGTTCAACCCTTTTTTCCGCCCGGCGGCCGCAGGCCGAACCCGGCGCACTGGGGGGCGATCGGGGGCTCCGGCGCAAGGGAAAAGCGCGGCCGGCCCACACCGTTAGGCGAAAAGTCAAGATTTTCTTCCCCGACCTGCCTTCCATCCCCCGCGCCCTCGGCCGCCACTAGCTATATCCCGGTGCCGCCCGCCGCCCTTCACCGCTAGATAGCCATTCCCCGCCGGACAAATAGCAGAGGTTCGCCGCGGCAGCCCCTCCAACAACTGGGCGTTTCCGGCCGTGGAGGGGCAGTTCGGCGGGTGCACGCCCACCGGGCGCAAGGTGTTCGGTGATTTGCCTGCCTCGGTGATGGACTCGGATGACGAGGAAGTGCTCGCCGTGCTGCTGGAGGAGGAAGCCTAGGCCGACGTCCAGGAAGAAGAGCATTTGATGGTGCTCTCCGTCCTCGCCCAGCTGCTGGCGAGCAATGAAAAGCCGCGGCGAGGTGGCTCGGCGCCGGGGCGGGTGAAAGCAAAAAACTGGCATCATCTCAAAGGCTACTGCATGCTCTACTCCGACTACTTCGCCGATGCTCCACTTCACGGCGACAAAACATTTTGGCGCCGTTATCGGATGAGCCGAAAACTCTTCCTAAGGATTCTGAATTACATTCGGGAGTTCGACAACTACTTCAAGTGCAAGATGGATTGCACCGGCAAACTTGGATTCACCTCGATCCAGAAGTGCACGACAGCGATGAGGATGCTTGCATACGGAGCTCCCGGTGATTCACTCGACGACCATGGGCGCATGGCCGAGTCCACCAACATAGAGTGTTTCTACAAGTTCTGTCGGGCAGTGGTGGCAGTGTTTGGACGGCAATACTTGAGAACACCCAATGCGGAAGACACTGCTCGGATCCTAGCACAAAATGCAGCAAGATGATTTTCTGGGATGCTTGGAAGCATCGACTGCATGCATTGGAAATGGAAGAATTGCCCATTTGCTTGGCAGGGGATGTACAAAGGCGCCAAAGGCGGTTGCAGTGTGGTACTTGAGGCGGTGGCCACACAGGACCTCTGGATTTGACACTCCTTCTTTGGTATGCCAGGAACTCACAATGACATCAACACGTTGCAGTGCTCTCCTGTCTTTGCCAAGCTTGTTGAAGGTCATTCTCCTCCGGTGAACTTCGAGATCAATTGGCGGCACTACAACAAGGGGTACTATCTAGCTGATGGCATCTATCCGAGATGGTCGACATTTGTGAAGACGATCTCAAACCCTGTGCCAGGAGGCAAGAACGCCTGGTTTGCGAAGATTCAGGAGGCTTGCAGGAAGGATGTCGAGCGGGCATTTGGTGTGCTCCAATCTCGATTTGCTGTTGTCCGGTACCCCGCTCAGACCTGGTCAAAATATCAAATGTGGGAGATTATGACTTGCTGTGTCATCTTGCACAATATGATCATCGAGAGCGAGCAAGAAGACCCAGTGTTTGACACTGAACCATATTACAGGCAGGGTCCTCTAGCCGAAGTTGATCACCAGCCACCGACAACCTGGACTGCCTATCTCAGTACGCGTCAGGAGATTCGAGACCCATAGGTGCATCATCAACTGCAGCAAGATCTGATAAAGCATCTATGGAGGCTCAAGGGCGACGCTGGGCGCGACATGTGATGAAATATGAGCTTTTATTTGTTGAACTATATAATTTGTATTGAACTATTTGTTGTTGTACTATTTTGTTAAAGTATTTGATTTTTTTGTGATGAAATATGTGATAAAAAAATTTATGTTGATAATTGAACGCCGAGCAACGGCGAACCACGTCGAATATGGGCCTATTCTCGCTCATATAGGTCCTTTATTCGCCAAAATGGGGCTGAAAAGTGGGCCAATATCGGCGCCTGGGGGCGAGCTGGGGGCGACGACTGGGCGCAAAACCACCCCAACACCGATTGTATCGCCGGCTCGCCCCCAGGGGGCGATTTTTATGCGTCGTGGGGGTGGGGGGCAACGGCTGGAGATGCTCTTAGTCTCTCGGAGGTGCTCATAGGAATATGAGGTGCGCATGTATATGAGCGCTTACGTCTTTACTGTGTTAAAAAAAAGAGTGTAGCCATTGACCTTTTCAAAAAAAGTTAAAAAATCTATTTTTTTGTGATGCAGAAATATTTTTTTGTAAAGTCCACCATGGAGCCCGTCCTCCATTTGCTCTTTTTTTCTTGACGTGTCCATTTGCTCTTTTCGATATGGTAGAAACTATCATCCGAATCGAAATCAGGGCTTAGCAAAATATTTAAAGACAAGAAACGGTGTGTAATTATAACAGAGCTGGAGGATGTTTTCGTAAATGCTCCAAAGAACCCTTCCTGCCGGTTCCTCTCCTCCCCAGTCCCCACCTCTGAACACCGGTGAGCGCCGCCTTCACCGCCACCAGCACCAACTCACCGAATCCAGAGCTCCCGCCTGTCATCCCGCCGTCGCCCCGGCATTAGTTCCGCTGTCCTCTACCTCGTGCCTCCCCGCCCGCAGGTCACGCACGACCCCTCGTGTTTCCCCATCTGCACCGGTGACCTCGACACCCCATCTGCACCGGCCTTCGTCTCGGTATCCCTGCTGTTCTGCTCTTCACTCTCGGATACAACCCACAGGCAATATTTCATCTCCCTCATCACTACAGCCTCCGCGCCCCTGCCTTCTTTTCCTGGGTTATCATCAAAATCCTTCCACTTCTGTATATGGTTAACTACATAATTAATCTGCAAAAATCATACTCTGTATTTCAGCAATTTAGGTGAAATTTTGAGGCATGGAGGATGAAGAAAACATCGAGGAAGAACTTTTGCTGGTGGAGTCGCAACTCAATGGACTACAAGGTCATCACTATAATCATCATCCACAATTGATCCATATTCCATAAATATTTCAGTTAAATGAGTTCGTTATCTGTATCGTTTGTCCATAACAACCCATCTGTAGGATAACCACGGTAGAGCCAAGAATGAGGGGCAGGAAGTTGACATACAGCATGTCTAGTTTCCAATTGCACGCCATCTGTGTGGAAACAGGCCAGCCACACTTGCCTGTAAAACAACCCCAAATGGTCTATTAGCGTATGCCCAGGTCCCAAGGATAAGCAATGACACCTTCTTTACTTAACTGATAAATACCTATCATGAACCACATTCATACTTCTAAATGCATAGTTTTGAACATGGCAACTTATTCCATGTACGTATATGGATGCGGTTAATGTCGCCACTATTAGTGCACTTGGCCCTGGGTCCCTCTTGTCCTCTTCAATTGATGTTAAAGGGCATTTTGTTATTTTTCCAGCAAGTGGTGTTATTTCAGACATAGAAACAGATGTCACCAGCTGTCTTTTCTGGTGTTTTTTTTTCTTAATTACACCTTTAACCTGTTTGAGTGCTACTGAGCTAGTTTTCCTCTTAAAATTATTATATGCAGACAAAATCAAGACATTACTTGATCAGCAAGAAGAATTGTATGAGCGCCAAGCACAGTTGAAGGCTATGCTGGAAATATCTAAAACTTCCAGAGATGCATCAAATAGTGCCCCTTCAGTTGCTCTGGAAGATTGGTCTGGAAAGTTCTCATGGGATTCTCAGGCTGATGACACTCGATTCAATGTATTTGGTATTTCTTCCTACAGGTCAAATCAACGAGAAGTAAGTTTGTAGCAGAAATAATATATCTATTTTTAATTTTGATGTTTACTCTTTGATGAACTGCTTATTAACCCGCAAAAATTATCCAGGATATATATAGTTTTTAACACCACAAGTGACATCTTATAATAACTTTATTTTGTGAAGAATCTTACGTTTGAAATTCTTCATATACGTAAGATACTGCTTTGTAGCATGTCAATTGTTTTATCCGTTGTATGTTGCTCAATGCCCTTTGATGTCTTTTTATTTTTTATCTCCCATTTCTTGGTAGTGTTGAACCTAATGCTATATACCAGAAACTATCTCAGTATTGTTAGAATTGTGTAGTTTTTTCTTGTTTTGCATTCTTTAAGCATGCTGTCCTTACAGATAATTAACTCAATCATGAGTGGAAAAGATGTTCTGGTTATAATGGCTGCTGGTGGAGGGAAGAGTCTGTGTTATCAACTTCCAGCTGTACTTCGTGATGGAATTACACTTGTCGTCAGTCCTTTGCTTTCGCTTATTCAGGATCAGGTGTTTAAGACTTTTCTGTTCTTTTGTTGCCCTATATATGCTCGTTCTCACTCTTGAGGATTTGTTTTATTGTAGGTCATGGGACTGGCGGCTTTAGGTATACCAGCTCACATGTTGACTTCCACTACCAACAAGGAAATCGAGAAGTTCATTTATAAGGCACTTGAAAAAGGTGAAGGGGAATTGAAGATATTGTATGTGACACCTGAAAAGATATCCAAAAGTAAAAGGTTCATGTCTAAGCTTGAGAAATGCCATCATGCTGGGCGTCTTTCTCTTGTTGCAATAGATGTGAGTGATGATATTTTCTCCCTTCGTTGCCAATGCCAAAATATATGCTGTAGTCTTTTGTTTATTTTATGATTATCTAATCTGCTGGTTTCATTGAACTATACATGATTGCAACACTTTTACATTATGGACCACACAATGATCACCTTTTGACTGGCTAAAGTTGGATCTTGTGTGATACTTACAGTGCCTAAGAATTTACTATTTACTTTGTGCTGGTTAATGTCGACAATGTCTATGTTTATTTTTTTTCGAGAAAACGCGTGAGAGCGTGCGTTTCATTGCATTGTAAAGAGGGAGAGTTTGGTTACATTCCTCCTAGGAGGTTGTTTACAAAGACTGGACTAATGGACGTCCCAAGTCTGGGGGGTAATGGCTTTGAGCCATAGCGCGCCTGCATTTGCCGAAAGGGCAGCCTCTTCCTTGATCTTCGCTACGAGGATGTTCACAGATGGGCGCGCTCCGTTGAAGATGCAGTCATTGCGGTGTTTCCATATCATCCAGGGGACGAGGAGGGTCACGGTGCCGAGGCCCTTGCGCATGGGCGCAGGGGCGGAATGTCGCGCCGATTGCCACCAGTCTAGAAGCGAGGGCTCGTCGTCGGGCGGGGTGCACGGGATCCGTAGCCAGCTTAGCGTCTCATGCCAGGTTTGCCGGGTGAAGGGGCATGCAAGGATGAGGTGATGCATGGTTTCAGGCGCCTGGTCGCAGAGGGGGGGGGGCACCGTGCGGGGTGTTGCAGCCCACGGCGAGCGAGCCTATCGGCGGTCCAACACCTGTCTAGGTGGGTGAGCCAGTAGAAGAAGCGGACGCGCGGCGGCGCCCAGTTTTTCCAGGTGAGCTTCCAGGCGGCGCAGGTCGTGGAGCCGGCAAAAGTGGCCGTGTAGGCCGACTTGGCCGAGTAGACGCCATTTGCGCTCCATCTCTAGATTAGGCGATCGGGCTCGGCAGAGAGGGTCGTGTCCTCGATCCGGTGCCAAAGCTGGAGGTATTGCCCGATCTCGTGAATGCCAACCGTGCCCTGGATATCTCGTGCCCAACGGTTGTCTTCCAGCCCATCCGCAACAGTTCGGAGTTTGCGACGGCGTTTGGGGATGCATGCGTATAGGAGCGGAGTGATCTCGCGGACGGACCGTCCGGCAATCCATCGGTCCTCCCAAAAGAGGGCGTCCGTGCCGTTTCCGAGCTGCATGGTGGTGGAGGCGAAGAAGAACGCGCGCTCCTCGGCAGTGAATTGGAGGTCGAGGCCTGCCCACGCCTTGTTGGTGTCCGTGCGGCTGAACCATAGCCACCGCGTACGCAGCGAGAGGCTGGTGCGCGCGAGGTCGGGGACTCCTAGGCCACCAAGAGGGATCGGGCGGGCAACTCGCTGCCAGTTGACGTGGCAGTGCCTGCCGTTCGCCTCCGCGCGCCCGGCCCATAGGAAGCCGCGTTGGATCTTCTCGAGCGCCTTGATGGTCTTCTTGGGGGGGGGGGGACAGAGCCAGCAGCTGGTGGATGGGGATCGCGCTGAGGATGGCTTTCACAAACGCGAGGCGCCCAGCCTTGTTCATGAGGTGCGCCTTCCAACATGGGAGCATGCCGGCTGTTTTGTCGACGACGGGCTGAAGCTGGGCTGCGGATGGTCGGCGCAGCGTGAGGGGGATGCCCAGGTAGGTGATAGGCAGCTTGACGATGGGGCAGCCGAGCGAATCAACCATAGGCGCGGTCTCGTCCGCGCCGGTGCGGATCAGCGTGGCCATGCTCTTGGCGAAGTTGACCCGTAGTCTTGAGGCGCGCCCAAAAAGTTGCAGGATGCTCTTGACGGCGGTGACATCGCTTAGGGTGGGGTGACAGAAGAGAATCATGTCATCAGCGTAGAGAGAGACGGATGGCATCGGCCGCCGAGGGTGTAGGCGTTGCAGAATACCCAGCTCGGTTGCGCGGTGGAGAAGGCGTCTAAGCGTGTCGACGGCGAGTACGAAGAGCTGGGGCGAAAGGGGGTCACCTTGGCGGAACCCACATCGGTGCCAGATAGCAGGGCTCGGCTCCCCGTTAACAAGCACCCTGGTGCTTGCCGAAGAGAGAAGGATGGCAAGCCAGCCGAGGAACCTGGAGCCGAAGCCGTATCGGCGAAGGGCATCGAACAGGAATGGCCATCTGACCGAGTCGAAGGCGCGCGCCAGGTCCAGCTTCAGGAGCACGCGTGGGGCACCGAGCTGGTGCAGCAGACGAGCCGACTGGCGGACGAGGATGAAGTTGTCGTGCAGACTGCGTCCGGGGATGAAGGCGTTCTGGCTTGTGCTGACGAGAGTGTTGAGCTTGGGCGCGAGGCGCAGCGACAGGACTTTGGCGAAGATCTTGGCGACCAAGTGAATGAGGCTAATGGGCCTGAAGTCGCCGAGGGCGTGGGCGTCGGCGCGCTTGGGCAGCAAGGTGAGTAGCGCTTGATTGAGGCAGCTGAAGCCACGACCTCGCAATGTGTAGAGCTGGCAGAAGACGTCGACGAAGTCCTGCTGAACGGTGGGCCAGCATGCGCGTAAAAATTCAGCCGTGAAGCCGTCGGGGCCGGGGGCTTTGCGCGTGGGGAGCCGTTTGACCGCCTGCCAGATCTCCTCGGCGTCGAACGGGGCATCCAGGCAATCCCGGGGCGCCTCCTTGCCCAAAAGCGCGTCGAAGTGAGCGTAGGCAGCCGCAGCCATCTCCGAGCGGTCGGTGACTACGCTCTCACCGACAAGGAGGCTATGAATCCTGTTCTTTTGGCGCCTGTATGTGCATTGCCGATGAAAGAAAAAAGTGTTGGCATCGCCGTCCTTGGGAGTGGCGAGGCGGGCACGTTGCCGGGCAATTGTGCGCTCGAGGGAGGCGAGGCCAAGGTATGACGCCTTGATTTGCCGGCGCAGCCAATCCTCATGCAGGGATAGGGCGTGGTGGTCCTGTGCTGCATCAAGCCGGAGGAGGAGCTCTCTGGAGATTGCCAGTTTGAGCCGCACATTGCCAACTGTCTTCGAACTCCAGCTTGTGAGCATGCGCACCGTGGACTTCATGCGGAGCATGAGCTGCCTGAATGGGTCAGGGTCATGGACGGAGTGCCAGGTAGCCGTGACGATGTCCTGGAAGCCATCCAACCGGATCCAGAATTCCTCAAAGTGGAATCGCCGGTGGGTGGGTGGCATCGGGGCACAGTCAAGTAGCAAGGGGCTGTGGTCCGACACGACGGAGGCGAGGCAGCGAAGATGGCACTCCCCGTGGAGCTCTTCCCAGTCTGCCGTGCAAAGGACACGGTCAAGGTGAACGAGGGTCGGGGGTGACTGCTCGTTGGACCACGTGTACCGGCGTCCGTTGAGGTAGATCTCCTTGAGCGCGAGGTCGTCGAGGATGCGCCGGAAGCGACCCATCATGCGGTGGTTCAGGTGGCCATTGTTCTTGTCTTCTTCACGATATATGAGATTGAAGTTGCCACACACCATCCATGGTCCAGGGCAGTCCACGCGAATGTCGCGCAACTCTTGCAAGAATGCGATTTTGTCGGCGTCTAGTTGGGGCCTTTAGACCACGGTGAGCCACCAGGGCGTGCGAGCGCTCGATGGGTGAGAAACCTTGGCCGTAATGGCATTTGCCGTGAAAAGAGGATCGGTGATGGACACCTCACGGCTCTTCCAGGCAAGCATGATTCCGCCGCGAGTGCCAACCGCGGGAAGGTACATGTAGTCGTCGAATTCCGAGCCAAGGGTCTCAAGGACAGTCGACGAGCAAATCAAAGTCATCTTCGTTTCCTGGAGGCAGACAATGGAGACATTTGCGGTAACAACGAGCGAACGGACGGCGGTGCGGCGAGCGCGCGCGTTGAGGCCGCGCACGTTCCAAATGAGCATCTTGGGGTTGTGATCCATTGAGGAGAGGTCGACGTCGTGGCGCGCGGCGTGGCTATGCCTCGATGGGGTTGCCCGCAACCATCATGGTGATCGGCGCGATGGTGGGATCTGCGGGGAGCTCGCGATCAACCAGAGCGGCGATGGCCGACAGGACGGATAGGGGAATGGTCGCCGCGAAGAGGCCCTCGTATGCCTGCATCTCCGCTGCGGTGATCCTCTGATCAACTCCGACAATGCTGAGGGTGCGCAGAATGTGGATCTGGGCGCGACTCTCAGCTGTCGGCGGCGCGGCCGTCTTGCGGGCGGTGGACGTGGCCGATCTCCCATGCCTTGGGGTGAAGTTGGGCGGGATCCGTCGCTGGCGCCGGCCAGGGATTGGGAGGGCGGCGTCTATCTGCTTGGTTGCGGCGGCGAGGAAGTCACCCAGGGTCCAGGCCGTAGGCGCCGTGACGCGCAGTCGGGAATGGCGCATGGTGATCGGGGGAGTTGCAAATCGCGCAGGTGGGCAAGGCGAGTGGGCGGATCTTGTCATGTCGCTCGGGGTCCCATGTTGGGCCTCATGATGGGCTTCAGACTGGGCGTGGCGAAGGGCCTCGGGGCCTTGCTGGGCTGGAGCGGCGTCCAAGGTGGATTCTGTGCGCATCACGGCATGCACGGGCGCTTCTGGAGGTTCCTGGACGGCCTCGGCTGGCCCCGTGGGATTGGTTGGGTGTGCCGTGGTGGGTTCCATCTCTTGCGGTGTCTCCGTGGACCGGTCCGCAATGGGCGCGGCCTCAGCAGCCAATGGCAGCGAGGGAGCAGCAAAGCGTCCCGACAGCGGGTCCGGCGTGACCTCCAAAGGCTGGGAGTCGGGGACCTCGCTTGCCAGGGATTGTCTGGCTGGGCTGCAATCCAGATCCCCATGCGTGTCAGGGTGATCCACGCCTGGCACGACTGCGTCACGAGTGGGCCTTGGGGGCAGGCGGGATGTCTTGTTGCGCGGGCGAGGGGTGGGTGCCAGCGCTCTCAGACTGGCCGCGAAAGGCGCCAGCCAATGGGCGGGTGGCAACCGCTGCCAGGTCACGCGGGTCCTCCGCTGTTGGGCCACAAGTGGCAGGGTGAGGGGGCAAAGCAGCCGCAGGGGGTGCAGCTTTTGCACGTCGGGCCGCTTCTGCCATCCTTCTTTTCTTTCCACCGCGCTTTCCCCTTTTGGCAAAGCCGCGGGAACTGCGGGGGCCACCAACAGCGGGCCAGGGGGCCATCGTGCGGCCGGTGGTTTGCCTTGTCGTCGGCGGCACCGCTGCGACCGTACGGGTACGGGAGCCTGGCTAGCCAGCATCGATGGCAATGCCATCAGCGCGGGCACGGAGGTTGGACGAGTGCCAGCCCACGGAGTCGATGGCCATGCCATCCGCGCGGCCATCAGGGGCGTCGGAGGTGCGGCGGCGCTTGCGCCCGCGTCGATGGCCTCGGCCGCCCTCATTGCGGCAACCGGCGCCTCTGCCTCCTGCGCCAGGTGCACCGTCCCACGGGCCGCGATCTCCGTTGGCGGTCGGGGTAGGCCGCCCGACCGCGGCAGCGGCGGCGATCGTGATTGACACCGGGTATTGGAGGGTGCGGATGGTCGGCGGTGAGGAGCGGATGCGAGCTGGGATGGATTCCACGATCTCGAGGATGGCCGCCCGACAGATGTTTGCTAGGTCGTGGGTGCGCGCGGTCACCCGGAAGGTGGCGAGGTCAGCGCGGGAGCGCGTGCTCGGGTGAAGCCGCTCTACCCAGCAGCTGCCGCCTAGAAGGTGGCCGTGGACAGGTGCCAGGCCTGCGCCGGGATGCCACGCAGTTCCGGCTGCACGGAGTGTTCGAGCGAACCAACATCGGCGCGGGCGAGCTTGCTCCAGGGGCGTAGCGCGAGGGTGAACCCGGGTCCGCTGATGAAGTGGTCGCCGGCAAGGCGGTCCATGAGCTCGCGGGTGGTGAAGACGAGGAGGAAATCCTCCGGGTGGTAGGCGTGGACGGTGAAGTCTCCAGGGTGGAGGTCGAGGGAGGAGTACAGGACGTCCTCAACGTCGCGTGCAGCCACGGCCGGCCTATCTCCGGTGATGGACACCACCATGCCCCGGCGCAGCACCAACTCTGCTTCTTCCATCTCAACAGAGCGTGAGAGAATGACGCATGTAGGAGCCTGGTCTGTGGGCAAGGGGGTCGGAGCCGGCGGTGGCGCGGCGCTGCCTGGGCTACAACGGCAAGGGTGGCCGCGGCAGCAGGGGGGGGGGGCGCAGCACGCCGCGGCAGTACTTGTAGTAGTCACGGGAGCTGTGCCCAGGGTAGAGGCAGCGGCGGCACCGGACGTCGTTGGTGCACTCGCGCACGGGGTGGCCGGGCTCGAGGCAGCGAAAGCACAGCCCGGCGGACTCCTCCAGGGACGGGCTGCGACGTCGCTGCGGGCGGGGGGGGGGGGGGTGTAGCAGCCGAGCGCCGCGCACCACGACGGCGGTTCCTGCGGCGGGGGGGTCTGGAACTGGAAGCCATCGGCGTCGATTTCCACGCCGCCGTTGACCCGGTGGACCTCGCTGCGGGGGCCGAGGCGAGCGGCCGCCGGGACGCGCGTGTTGGGTGCGGCGGGCCCGCGCATCGCCGGAGGCGGGGTGGCCGCCGGGCCGAGCGCGGGGGGGGGGGGGGTCCTAGCGACCTCGCTGTAGGACCGCGTCGGACTCCAGCCAGCGCCGCGAGCCGGCGGAGCTGAGGTCGAGGTCGCCGGAGCTGCCGGGGGGGGGGGGGGGGGAGGGCTACCGGCGGGGTTGGTGGGGGCTGGGCTAGGAGGAGCGCGTGGGAGCGGAGCGCCTCATCACTAGGAAAAAGCAATTTGATGCTTTAGCTTGTGTATGTCTATGTTTATTCAGTCTCTCTCTAACAATATTACTACTGTTCAAATATGTGTACTTTGCCTATTATACTAAACTTCCCCTCACAGACTAAAATAAGAGATGCACAAAAAAAGTACGGTTTGCTCTAAATAATTTGTGACATGTTTTGTCTACTCATACAAGAAGAGCAATTAATCTTGATTATTCTGTTGACTGTCCACATTTTCCAAGCTGTTCATCACCTCATATTATTTGTAGTTTGTACCTCATGTAAGAACTATAAGATCAACCCATGCTTTCAAGCACAATATTATCTATGTAGAGTTACCCATTGACAACTATCATGTAGGAGGCACACTGCTGCAGCCAATGGGGGCACGATTTCCGTCCAGACTACAAGAATCTGGGCATATTGAAGATCCAGTTTCCCAGTGTTCCCATGATAGCTTTAACTGTGAGTTATGCAAGTGAACTCAAGTTAGAAGAAGTAAAAGTTTGTGAAGCAGAAACTTTTGTTTTTTGTAGGCAACTGCAACAAGTAAAGTGCAAATGGATCTGATAGAGATGCTTCATATCCCAAGATCTGTCAAGTTTGTCAGCACTGTTAACAGGCCCAACCTTTTCTATAGAGTATGCTTTAGTTTACTTTTCTTGATACAACCATGAGAAAGTCTATTGCAGAAGCACACAGGAAGGGAACATAGGATTTAACCAATTTACATGCTGATGCCCATCATGTAGGTATATGAAAAGTCATCAGTTGGAAAGGTTGTTATTGATGAGATTGCAAATTTCATAAGCGAATCATATCCAAATAACGAATCCGGGATAGTGTATTGTTTTTCCAGGAAAGAATGTGAACAGGTTTGTAGACCATACAATACTGAGATGCTTTCATTTCAATTGTTTGCTGGTATGTAAATTAATATCTGTCATTCCAATAGCTGTAACTCTAACCTCTCCATTTAGTTTTAATGTGTGGTTTACATTCTTTCAGACTTTACGCTATCTGTTAGGTCATATAGACCCCTCCATTTAGTTTTAATGTGTGTTTTACATTCTTTCAGAGTTTACGCTATCTGTTAGGTCATATGATCTGATTTGTCAAATAGTAAACTAGTTGACTCAATGCTTGAAATATTTGTGGTTTGAGAGGGGCATACCAACCGCAGGGTTCTATAGCACTGGCGGCGCTCAGGGTCAGACAGCGTTGAGCGCTATGTTTAGGTCAGCCAGCCACTTGACCAGTATGGGCCTGGGCCTGGGCCTCATGGGCCAGCAGGGATGGGCCACACATACAACACTCCCCCTCAAGAGAGGTGGTAGATATCTATCATTCCCATCTTATCACACGCTAAGCTGCAGTCTCTGGTTCCAGCCTTTAGTCAAGTAATCTGCAATTTGTTGCCCTGAACTCACATGCTCTGTCTTGATAATCCCAGCATCCAGCTTTTCTTTGATAAAGAATCTGTCTGTCTCCACATGTTTGGTTCTATCATGTTGAGCTTGGTTGTTTGCAATAATTAATTGCCGACTTCTTGTCACACCATACATTCATGCAACTGGTCTTAAATATATTCAGCTCTTCTAATAGGTTCATTGTCCTGAGACATGGCTCTGTATTCAGCCTTTGATTTGATTTGGAAACAACAGGTTGTTTCTTGCTTCTCCAAGACACTAGATTTCCTCCTACAAAAACACAATGTCCTGAAGTTGAATGCTTGACCTCCAGGCAGCTAGCCCAATCAACATCACAATAACCATCTACAACAAGGTGTCCATGACTCTTGAAGAACAGTCCTTTCCCATGAGTACCTTTCAAGGATCTCAAGATTCTATATACTGCCTTAAGATGTTCACTTCTAGGCTCATGCATGTATCTGCTCACAACACTTAGGGCCAGTTCTTTTTTAAGCCTCCTCCTCCCCAGCTTTTCCCATAAGCCGCCTCTCTCATTCATTGGGGCTTCTGCACTAGTTATGGGATAACTAATTTAGAAGCCTCAACAAATTTACGAAGCGGCTTTTTTTTAAGCTGGGGAGAGGTAGCTTATTTTTTAAGCCACCCAAAAGAACTGGCCCTTACTGCACATTCAATATCTGGTCGTGTGTGACACAGGTATAATAATCTTCCCACCATACCCCATGTCATACACCACCCGTCTAAACTTGTCAAACCAAGCTCTTGGAGACTGCTTCAATCCGTAAAGGGCTTTCTTTAGCCTGCAAACCTTGCCAGCAGTCTCAGAAGTCGAGAACCAGGTGGGATTTCCATGTAGACCACCTCCAGCAAGTCCCCATGCAAGGAAACATTCTTCACATCAAGTTGATGTAAAGACCACCCGAATTGCTGCACAGTAGATCAGAATCCTCATAGTGTTCATCTTCGCTACTGGGGCAAAGGTCTTATCGTACTCAATGCCGTATGTCTGCTTGTACCCCCTCGCTACAAGCCTTGCTTTCTACCTTTCAGTCTTTCTTTCTGCATTCTGCTTCACAGTGTACACCCACTTGCAGCTGACTGCCTTCTTTCATGTTGGGAGGGGTGTTAGTACCCATGTCTTGTTCTTACATAGAGCCTTCAGCTGCCCCACCATGGCCACACGCCACTTTGAGTCCTCCTTTGCCTTCTTCCAGTCTGTTGGAATTGACATAGATTGAAGAGAAGCAACAAATGCTTTGTAGGCCAGAGATAATGCTTCATAGGAAACATAATTTCCAATATCATTTACATTGAACCCATACCGTTTCTAAGGTATCCCTGCTGTTGCTCGAGCAGTTTTTTCTGAAACAATTGGCCAATCAGTTGACCCTTTTGCAGCCACTGACCCTTCAGCCTGATCCCTGTCAGAAGATGGAAATCACAGCAGTACTACCCTGTCGTTTCGTCAGTGAGTGAGGGGCAATACCATCATATCGCTTCCGTGAATACACCTTCAGTGGTTCTCTTGCTCTGCTGTCCACCTTGGCACACTATCAATTTCGCCAGTGCAACACCATCTTCTCACTTCCATGAATATACCTCTAGCTGCTCCTCTTGCTCTGTTGTCCACGTGGGCACACTACCAATTTGAGCCGATGAACCAACCTGCACATCACCAGTGGAAGTCGATGCTTGTATCACAGGAGCCACAGGAGTTAATATTGAGCCGCCTAGTTTGCCTAGTGACTATTGCATCTGCATCTGCTGTGTGCTACTACTCTCCCCTCTTGACCAACCTCCGGTTGGAGACATTAATCAAGTCCTTCAAACATGACAACCTAGATTAGTTTTCTTACCATAAAAAGGTTCCGATTCACGGAATGTAACATCCATGCTCACAAATGCCCTCTCAGATGGAGAATGGAAAGTTAGAGCTACGGAGACAAACTTTGGAATCGAAAGGTTTTAGGCTTAGTAGAACTAAAACTGAGTACATGAGGTGTGATTTTAGTACTATTAGGCACGAGGAGGAGGAGGTTTGCCTTGATGGGCAGGTGGTACCTCAGAAGGACACCTTTGGATATTTGGGGTCAATGCTGCAGAAGGATGGTGATATCGATGAAGATGTGAGCCAGCGAATCAAAGCCGGATGGATGAAGTGGTGCCAAGCTTCTGGCGTTCTCTGTGACAAAAGAGTGCCACAAAAGCTAAAAGGCAGGTTCTATAGGACGGCAATTCGACCCGCAATGTTGTAGGGTGCCGAGTGTTGGCTGACTAAAAGGCGACATGTTCAACGGTTAGGTGTAGCGAAGATGCATTTGTGTAGTAGCATAATCTGAATAACTGTTTCCAAAGAAAATTCTGAATAAATGGAAGGGCAACTGAATACGTAGACAAGAGTACACATTATGAAATGAATACATAACATTCTCGCAAAACGTCCATTGGTTGGCTGGCATGGACAAGATTATTGGTGTACTACTTCACAAAAGGGCAAAATGAGCTGGGATGGTAGATGGTGAAGTAAAATTTGGAAAGTACAGCATATAATGAATAGGGAATTATTTAATGGCATATGAAAAAACGAGTGTTACTCAGCAGTAAGCAATTTTTCCTAAATTATATTGTAATATTGAGTATTTGAGTTTCGTATGCTAGTATTTGTTGATAGATCTGCCAGTCGAACATGACTCACTCTTGTAGTTTAAAGTGGCATTCATTTTCTGCAGTCTGGACCAGCACAATTTTCCTTTGTGCTCTTGCACGTTTTGTTGAAATCATGCACTTCACTGACAAACAGGTTGCCAAAGAATTGCGTGGAAGGGGTATTTCAGCAGATTATTATCATGCAGATATGGATGTTGTTGCTCGTGAGAAAGTTCATATGCGGTGCGTTGACAATTTTTATTCATTTTTTCTCTGAGCTGAAATTTTCTCTTTGATGATGGATTTTCTGTTACTCTCGTTCCAAATAGATCACATGCTTATCACAACATTAGTATGTACCTTAGATGTATTAGGATATGTTAGAAGAATTCTGTTTATCAACTTTATAGCAGTCTCCCTGCATGAACAAAATGAGTTTCCTTGTATAACTCTGAATTCTTCTCATATCATGTTGATAGTGATAGTTCTCCAGAAGTTGATGTCATTTATACCCATTCTGGATCCTTATAACTAAGGTGCCTCTGCGTTTATCTGAAATATCAAATGGAACATTTTGTATAATCTGCACCAGTTGAAGTCAAAGCCCACTGACTTTGGGAGGGACAAACCTACTCTTTTAACACCCATTTATTTGGGAAACAAACGCCATATAAAGTTTTTTTAGCTATACCTGCCCTGCCCATGAAAAATATATAAGAACTAATATCAGAATGAAAGTCTACAGTTCAATAAAAAAACACTTTGCCTAATAACCACAGCATGTCCAACCGATCAATCACTGTTCTGAACAGTGAACCCCTGAACATGTGTAGTATGTTTCTGAATCCTAATTTAGTTGGAAATTACAAAGTTGTGTTGCTGACCTCTCTTTGAGTATCCGAGCCATGTAAATGTTGATGCAAGAATTATTCTGGAAATTGGTATTTCATTAAGTATCACTTTGTTTGTCATGTTGGGCAGGGTGCCACACGCACAAGGATAAGGACAAGCAGCTGGCTGCTTGATTCCTCGATAACCTAGGGAATTCCATGCCAATTAGTTTCCAAGTTTGTTAGTGCTTGCCTTATGGTTTGAGCCTTCCTTTTCTCCCATCTCTCCATATACACAAAGGAATAGCCATGCAATCGTACCCGCTATTGATAAACCAGAAAGTGGAGATTAAGTTCCAAACCCTAAGGACACGGCATTATTAAATTGTTTTTCGTGTGTAAATCTGCATTTTGAGCTGCTATCTCTCGTATGGTTGCATATAACTAGTCCACTGTTTCTTTTCAACAGTTGGAGTAAAAGCAAATCACAGGTCATTGTTGGAACAGTATGTGCTCTCCCTCCCCCTCTGCCCCCCCCCCCCCCCTCTCCTAGCATTTAATCTGTCCGTTACATTATGTAGGTGGCTTTTGGAATGGGAATCAATAAACCAGACGGTACGTGCAGTTTTGGACTTTGATCACAATGATGACATCTGTTCAAGATGTAGATCTATACTTAACTAATCTAATTATCTTGATGCCTCAAGTTTCCAAAAACTGATGAAAAGTTAGCCCATAAGCTTGGACTAGATACCCGTAACCAGTTTTTGCGTAGTTATCGAGGCATCCATGTTGCACTAGCACTTATGTGGTACTGGCACATGTCATCCATGTACTGTTCCTCTCCACCCTCCCGGCAACTCCTCACTCTATATTCTGTCTTTGTCTTTTTCCTTGTAGATTTATATCGATAGTAGCTACGGTTTCCACCATCTCCACAACTCTCTCCCGCCATTTATGCTCTACATCCCCTCTCCTGACACAGTAGTGAGTAGTGACGCAATTAAATTGAGTAAGAACGCGAGGGAGTTGAGGCTGAATGGCTGATGTTTGATCTGTAGGACTATAAACCTTATAATTAGTAAATTATCCTTATGAGCCACCGCACAATCTCTTAGCAAGTTCCTATGTTCTCTTATGCCAATGCAATCCAGCATTTTCCCTATTACTGTGTTTGTGGAATATTACGAAACAAAGAAGCCCTAGACTTTGATTTACATTGGATCGCTATTTGCTAGAGATAGAGTTTGGGTTGTATTTCATTTGAGATGTAGAATTGACTCTTAAGCCTCTTAGGAGGATAACCACATCGGATAAATCATATCTTTGAACCACTTATACATGTTTGTGGGTATAAATATCTTCCTGAGTTCATTCACCTTCTTGCACCACCTTCGCAAATTAAGGGACCTATGGTGCGATACTCTTTGATATTCATGTCCTTTCTCTTTGATAATCCTTAAAATAATTAATTGATACTGTTTATTTGTTCTTGTTTTTGCCTAGTTCAGGAATGATTTAGTCATGCCATTTAGTCATTTACTGGATGTGCTCATGCCTTTCCAGTTGTCGTGGGATATTTGAACATAGGATATTCAATTATGTGCAATTCCTCCTGTATAATTTGAACAAGATTACTGGGGTACTCATTGTTGAGTCTGAAGCCGTTAGACTGGTGATATGGAGCAACTAGGATTATTATGTTTGCAACTATACTATCTAGGAAACTAAATACATATTCCATTTGGTTCTGCAGTCAGGTTTGTGGTTCATCATAGCCTTAGCAAATCTATGGAGACATACTACCAGGTACATCTAAGTATTGTGTTTTTCAGTTGTCTGACACTCTGACGATGTGGTCCCTTAAAATAGACTTCCGTGACTTCAGGAAAGTGGTCGGGCAGGGAGAGATGGACTGCCTTCAGAATGTGTTCTATATTATCGGCCTGGTGACGTTCCCCGCCAAGTGAGGCTAAACCGTCTTGTTTTCAATTTTTGTTGTGAGTTCTGCGAGGAGTTCCAATTTTCATAATCCCAGATTCCCTCTTGTTATGTTCAATGAACAGAGTTCGATGGTCTTCTATGAAAACTGTGGTCTGCAAAATCTTTATGACATAGCGCGATATTGCCAGGTACATTTCGCAATCATGACACTATCAATTTTTAAGAAGCCAGAGGATAGTAGGAAGTACTCTTTAACACTTGATTTTCTTTTATTGATCCTGCCTATACCAATTTCATGGATTTTTGTCCCTTCCATACTAACAACTGTAAACGAAGCCTTCCTATATGATTTTGGTCTACTGGGTATCCTATCTGGATATTCATTGTATGACATGGTTACAATAACTACTGCTGAACATGTGCGGGATAGGACTATAAGCAACAACAGGTAAGCCTTTAGTCCCAAACAAGTTGGGGTAAGCTAGAGCTGAAACCCATAAGATCTCGAAACCAACTCATGGTTCTGGCACATGGATAGCTTACTTCCACGCACCCATGTCCATGGCTAGTTCTTTGGTGATATCAGATGTCTCTTTACGGACTCCTCCCATGTCAAGTTTGGTCTACCCCGACCTCTCTTTTGACATTATCAGCACGCTTGGAGCTTCTGGAGGCCTGCGCTGTATATGCCCAAACCATCTCGGACGATGTTGGACAAGTTTCTCTTCAGTCGGTGCTACCCTAACTCTCTCACATATATCATCATTCAAGACCTGATCCTTTTTTATGTGGCCACACATCCATCTCAACATGTGCATAATGTCCATGGAGGCATTTTAACGTTATATGAACGTTCTTGCTAGATAATTACTCTTCAGGCATAGAACACAGCTCTCAGAAATACGATATCTCAAGGATAGCCAATTAGGGATAATAAAGAGCCTTGGCACATCTATTTTCATAAAGCAAGAACATTAGTAAATTGCAATTTATCCTTATCTACTACATCCTCCCAATCCCTAATCTAACCCTCACTCAGATCAGCGGTGCCGCCTGCCATACTCCTGGCGCTATTTACCCTCAAGTGTAGTCCATGACATGTATAATAAGAGGCTAATAGCACATGTCAGCTTCTGGATCCATTGGATCCAATCAACTCCATTGCAGGAGACATATTCAGGCTTTTGATCAATAGGGCCACTATTTTAGCCTAGTTCAATTAGGTTGCATTTTGTATTGATGTGGACTATGATAATCCAGTTTTCCCAAACAGCTTTTGTCCATTTTTGTGTTCGGGTAACCAACTTTTGCCTGCGTTTGTGGCTATTTTACCACAGCAGATTATAAATAGTTCAGCACAGCACAGTTCAGCAACGACAGATTGAGCCTTGCGAGCTGACTGCTTAGAACAGAAGTAAACCTAAAATTAAGTGCCATTGAAGTCTATAACAAATGAACATTTCCAAGCGGTCATGGAAGGAAACAATGCAATAGCAGGGATGCTCGGCAAAGAGGAAAGCGGCAGTGCATCCCATGAATAGCAGCATGGTCTTAGTAGAGGGGGAGGCAAAGGAGTCGTGAATTCGTAAAGCGGCGAGGAAGTTGCAGATCTGTGAGCGGAAAGATAATTTCCTCCCTTTGGTCACAAGAAGTTGATCTAAACCCCAGAGATGACACAGAATGGGTATACAAACACACGGTCTATCTGGCCTTGGGAAAGGTTCCCATGTGGTTCCAGGACCCCCGAGGGTTGTAAGCTGGATCAGGAGGAAGAGTTGACAAGATACAAGATATTGGGAGGAATATGAGGTTAGAGAAGATGTAGATCTCACTAGACAAGTTCTCTAGAAAAACACGACTAAATCAAGTTAAATAGTGGGAAGGGCCTGTACCATAATCTTTCATATAACAAGAAAGGAATATAATATTCCTGGTCTGGTAATTGGAGATAATGTGCGTTTGGTATTTTAACAACAAAAAAAACAACAACAATCCGTCAAAAAACAAAAACAAAACAACAACAACAACAACAAAGCCTATAGTCCCAAACAAGTTGGGGTAGGCTAAAGGTGAAACCCATAAGATCTCGCGACCAACTCATGGTTTTGGCACATGGATAGCAAGCTTCCACACACCCCTGTCCATGGCTAGTTCTTTGGTGATACTCCAATCCTTCAGACCTCTCTTTACGGACTCCCCCCATGTCAAATTCGGTCTACCCCGACCTCTCTTGGCGTTATCTGCACGCTTTAGCCGTCCGTTATGCACTGGAGCTTCTGGAGGCCTATGCTGAATATGCCCAAACCATCTCAGACGATGTTGGACAAGCTTCTCTCCAATTGGTGCTACCCTAACTCTATCTCATATATCATCATTCCAGACTCGATCCTTCCTCGTGTGGCCACACATCCATCTCAACATGCGCATCTCCACCACACCTAACTGTTGAACATGTCGCCTTTTGGTCGGCCAACACTCAGCGCCATACAACATTGCGGGTCGAACCGTCGTCCTATAGAACTTGCCTTTTAGCTTGTGTGGCACTCTCTTGTCATAGAGAATGCCAGAAGCTTGGCGCCACTTCATCCATCCGGGTTTGATTCGATGGTCACATCTTCATCAATACCCCCATCCTTTTGCAGCATTGACCCCAAATATCGAAAGGTGTCCTTTTGAGGCACCCCCCGCCCATCAAGGCTAACCTCCTCCTCCTCGTGCCTAGTAGTACTGAAACCGCACCTCATGTACTTGGTTTTAGTTCTACTAAGCCTAAAACCTTTCGATTCCAAGGTTTGTCTCCATAACTCTAACCTCCTATTACTCCCATCCGACTATCGTCAACTAGCACCACATCATCCGCAAAGAGCATACACCATGGGATATCTCCTTGTATATCCCTTGTGTTCTCATCCATCACCAAAGCAAAAAGATAAGGGCTCAAAGATGACCCCTGATGCAGTCCTATCTTAATCGGGAAGTCATCAGTGTCGACATCACTTGTTCGAACACTTGTCACAGCATTATCGTACATGTCCTTGATGAGGGTAACGTACTTTGCTGGGACTTTGTGTTTGTCCAAGGCCCACCACATGACATTCCGCGGTATCTTATCATATGCCTTCTCCAAGTCAATGAACACCATATGCAGGTCCTTCTTTTGCTCCCTGTATCTTTCCATAAGTTGTTGTACCCAGAAAATGGCTTCCATGGTCGACCTCCCAGGCATGAAACCAAACTGATTTTTGGTCATGCTTGTCATTCTTCCTAAGCGGTGCTCAATGACTCTCTCCCATAGCTTCATTGTATGGCTCATCAGCATAATTCCACGGTAATTAGTACAACTCTGAACATCCCCCTTGTTCTTGAAGATTGGACTAATATACTCCGTCTCCAATCTTCTTCTGGCATCTTGTTTGCCCGAAAAATGAGGTTAAAAAGCTTGGTTAGCCATACTATCGCTATATCCCTAAGGCCTTTCCACACCTCGATGGGGATACAATCAAGGCCCATCGCCTTGACTCCTTTCATCCTTTTTAAAGCCTCCTTGACCTCAGACTCCTGGATTCGCCGCACAAAACACCTGCTGGTATCATCTAAGGAGTCGTCCAGTTCAATGGTAGAACTGTCATTCTCCCCATTTAACAGCTTGTCAAAGTGCTCTCGCCATATATGCTTAATGTCCTCGTCCTTAACCAGGAGTTGGTCTGCTCCGTTCTTGATGCATTTGACTTGGCCAACATCCCTCGTCTTCCACTCCTAGATCTTGGCCATCTTATAGATGTCCCTTTCGCCTTCCTTCGTGCCTAACCGCTGGTAGAGGTCCTCATACGCCCGACTCCTTGCTTCACTGACAGCTCGCTTTGCGGCTTTCTTCACCATCTTGTACTTCTCTATGTTGCCTGCACTCCTATCCAGGTATAGGCGTCTGAAACAATCTTTCTTCTCCTTAATTGCCTTCTGGACATCATCATTCCACCACCAGGTATCCTTAGAGTCGCTTCTCCTTCCCTTGGACACTCCAAACTCCTCCGAGGCCACCTTACGAATGCAAGTCGCCATCTTCATCCACACATTGTCGGCATCCCCTCCTTCCTCTCCCAAGGGCCCTCCTTAATGACCCTCTCCTTGAACGCCTTAGCTACCTCCCCCTTGAGCTTCCACCATTTCGTTCTAGCGACTTTGGCACACTTATCCCACTGGACACAAATCCGAAAGCGGAAGTCAGCAACCACCAGCTTATTAGGTATCACCTTACAATCTAGGCACACACGCCTATCTTCTCTTCTTGAGAGGATGAAATCAATCTGGCTAGAGTGTTGATCACTACTAAAAGTCACTAGATGTGATTCTCTCTTTTTAAAGAGGGTGTTAGCTACGATCATGTCGTAGGCTAGAGCAAAGCTTAAGACATCTTCTCCTTCTTGATTCCCGATGCCATAGCCAAAGCCCCCATGCACCCCTTCAAAACCTGTGTTAGATGTACTCACGTGGCCATTGAGGTCTCCTCCTATTAAGAGCTTCTCGCCAATAGGTACACTCCTAACCATGTCCTCCAGGCCTTCCCAGAACTCCCTCTTGGTGTTCTCATTGAGGCCTACTTGCGGGGCATACACGCTGATAACATTGAGAACCAAGTCCCCAACTACCAGCTTGACCTGGATATTCCAGTCCCCCCGTCTCTTGGCGTCTACCACTCCATACTTGAGGCTCTTGTTGATCAAGATGCCTACACCATTTCTGTTTACAGCCGTCCTCGTGTACCACAGCTTGAAGCCGGTATCCTCCACCTCCTTCGCCTTCTACCCCCTCCATTTGGTTTCTTGGATGCAAAGGATATCAGCACCTCTCCTCACCGCTGCATCAACTAGCTCCCGAAGCTTCCCTGTCAGATACCCTGCGTTCCAGGTACCTAAGCGGATCCTCCTTAGCTCCTAGGCTCGGCTAGTTTCCTTACCCTTCGAACTCGTCAAGTCAAATGCGAAGACCCTTGCTCATTTTCCACTACATCCGGGCGCTGTTGTAGCACGCCACTAAGGATGTGACGACCTGATCCTTGCTCACTTGCCACCGTATCCAGATCAAGGTACGGCGCGCCACCGGGAGGGGGGGGGGGGGTGACGGCCCGGCCCTTGCCCATTTGACACCACACACGGGTTCTGATGTGGTGCGTCGCTGAGAGGGTTACGCCCCAACGAAAATCTTTTGGGTTTCATCTCCATAAGAGTGGCTGAGTTTTTACATTGGCTCGCCAAGCCTATCACAATCCTCCTTTACCCGGGCTTGGGACCGGCTATGTTGAGACAACATAGGCGGAGTTGGTATTTCAAAAACAAAGTGCAAGAAATTATCCGTTCAGTCCCCCTTGCTTGAATGGATAGAAAGGTATATTGATTTTCTTAATTAATGTCGCGCTACCTTTTGTTGCTGCTGGTCATGTTGTATTTGACAGTAATTTCTGACTGCAAGCTTGTTAAATTTTTGCAGTCTAAGAAAAACTGCCGTCGTGGTGCTTTCTTTCAACATTTTGGAGAGGCCGTGCAGGAATGCAACGGTATTTTCTCAGTACTTGCGTCTATCCAAGATCTGAACTTTCTAAATCTTGATATTTACATAGTTTCTTGCAGGAATGTGTGACAACTGTGTTTCCAGTATTGAGCTCAAGGACATAGATGCTACCTGTATGATGATTCTACCATTTTAACACGGAACTACACATTCTTTAATTATAGCAAAAATAAATAAATAGAGATATTGTTTTTTGTGCGTGTGTGTTATCCTCTTGTCGATGATGGGTTATGTGACTTCTTGTTCAGACCATACAAAAATCACTGTTTCACTTCTCCAAGAAATGCAACAAAATGACCAAAGAGCTACATTGCTGCAGCTAGTGGATAAGTTCAAAACAAAGTGGAAACATTCAGGTAAATGTCCTCGACTAATACTTTTCTGATTCCAGTAAGTTGGTGAATTCTGTATTTTATGTTCTTTGCCTGGTAAATGTTGCATCACACAAGAGTCTTAAAGTATCTCCTCTGAGCCGAGCTGACACTACAATTGGGAATGCTCAAGCAGGTTGTTCAAATGAAGCAGTTGATCTTAAGAAGGAGGAAATTGAGCAGCTGATAGTTCAACTTATACTTGACCGTGTTTTGGTATGTGTATCTCCATTTTCGAATCTTATGTTGTCGACAAATCACTCCTATTGGACTCTCTTTTTGTAACAGTTCATGGTAATGCTAAATGTCTATTTATATGTAAAAACTTCATAAGAACTATCATGACTACGATTACGAAAACCAGTCATAGCTGTGACCATGATGCTAAACATATTGAGCACTGTATTTTAATGTTGGAAATTATTAAATTACCTGAAAACATTTTTATGCTTTTAAACAATTGGTGCAACACATCTTTTGCTCTTTGTACGTCTGCAGCCACTTGTTGCATCTCCAATGTGGTGAATTACCTATATAATGCCACTGCATTTCGCAATCTAAACATTGTAGTTTGAGCTGTTAAACATCTTTTTATTTGCCCCAATGACCTGGATTGGCAACGATTGCTAAAATTCATCCTTTTCCCTCCCAGAAAGAAGAATTTCAGCATACTGCATATACAACCAATGCATATGTTGTCTTAGGACCACTGTGGAAGCCAGCATTGCAAGGTAAATGATTCTTTTTTCTTGCAACAGTCCATTTTACTTTATCATCATTCCATGGAAGTCATTGAGTACATGTAAAGGCACACATGCCACTGTCTCCATTGCTGGCTTGTTGCTAAAAGAATTACAAAAATACTTGTGGATTATGGTGTGAACACGCTTTCACTATGCAGGGAACAGACCGGTGAAGCTAACTAGTGCTATTCACTCTCAAGATAGTGGTGATAGATTCAAAAGTGCAAAGCGCAATCAGATGAGCAATTTGGAAGCTAAATTGGATGACCTGCGTAGAACCATCTCTTCTCGTAATGGGGGCATATTCCCGCATGCAGTTCTTTCCACGGAGCAAATTTCCCTGCTAAACTGCCATACTCCAACCACTATTGCCGAGGTAAATCTTGGTTTAACTTGTTATTTCCAGCTAAGTAGATTGCCAGTGCATCTCCAACATGTGCATTTTTTTTCAATCTCGTGCAGCTAGAAAAGCTGATAGGGAAGGTAAAGACCGACAAGTACGGTAGCGACATCATTGAGGTGATGTGGTCAGAAACTGGCAGTGGAAAGGACAGTGGTGATGGAGCTAAGAGGCAAAAGAAAGATAAGGGTGTTGTTTTCGTTGAGAGTGGCGAGGAGGAAGGCTAGCATTACCATGGGTGAGTCAAGTGTGCATGCTCTGACAAGGTAATATACATTTGATTTGAGAGGGTATGTTAGATAATGGTCTGGGCTGAAATGATTTTTCTCATCATTTTCTGAAAATAAAATAGTTTTTCTGGTTTGTTTTGGGAATGGTTTCATTTGGATGGGCTGGGGTGGACAGATGAGAAATATAGTTTGGTTTGGTTCAGGCTGTGGAAGAGGACGTTTTAGTTTTGTCTTGGGTAGGCTGAAAGTTTTTGTTCTGAATTCCTTTCAACCTGTGGTTCCTGTTAGTCCCATAGTTTTGTGCCGGCTATTTACCAACCGAGCCAGAGCGGCCAATCGCTCTCCACCTCCGCATTCGGCGTGTTTTGCTTGTCAGTGTCATCTTCTGGCTCTCCACTCCTATGTCATCTGGTTCTCGTTGGCGGCGTGTACCCAACATCTTCTGCTAGGCCATACTTGTTCAACATTGGTTGATATGATTTACTGGACATGCTCACCTTGACAGACCTGAGCAAGAGATTTCGTTCCTAATCATCCCCTTCATGTTCAGCTCACACCATATGGATTAGTGCTCTCTGACTGCTCCACGTGGATTGAACTGGATGTATATGTATGGCATATCTTCATAAGCTAGTTTGCATGCTGAACTCGAAAGAAACAGGGCTGTATGGGATTGTGAACTTGGATAAGTTTTTCTTGACATGATCTTTCTCCAGATGAAAACTTGGTATCTTGATGGTATTCTATATGTAATTCTTGTGGTGGTCAGAAGTGTAGTTCTTGATGCTACTATGAGCTCTTAGATCTTCCATGGGGTCTCGATTTTCAATTGATTGAGCTTGTTTCCATACAGTATAAGGTTTATATTAGTCGGGCCTTCTAGTTTTGTATCCTCTGGCAGTATTTGTTAACTGAAACTCTGCATCCATGATTCAAACTTATAGTAACCTAATTCAAGAGAGTTGCATTTCTGCGCATTACGCCATTGTTCTTCCTGTTGTAGCTGAAACAAACTTTCCCAGTGGGCGCACCTCATTGTTTCTATCCTTATTCTCTGTACTAGGCTTATTTTTTATTTATCAGATCACTTGATGTTTCAGGCGGGAGAGTGTTTAAACAAACCATCCTAGAGTAGTTGAACGGAAGTAAGCAATATTAGCAAATGAGGACGAATGACTGACAACACGACAGTAGATTTTACTGAGCTGGTTACCAGGAAGATAAGATGGTGATCAAAAGGGTGTAGAAAGATGGAGCCTCTGCTCACACCAAATGGAGTGAAGCTGTAAAACCCTAGGAGGATTATTTTCGAGAAAACGCAAAGGACCTTTGCATTTCATTTCATGGAAAAGGTAGAGCAAGCCTCCTAGGAGGTGAGAGGTACAGAGTCAAACCATAGGAGGATTATGATAACGAAGCAGATGTGTTGGTGTGACTTGACTAGTTGTGGTTGGCTGAAATAACATTTTTTGTTGCTATTACCATTTTTCTGGCTTGAGAATATTGATTCTTTCAGAGACCATACTGCTGATCTGCAGGGCACCTGAATGTTTCATGGGAAAGGGATGAACTCCACATCTAGGGTGTGAACACACAAAGATCGTGGCTTCCACTTCTTTTTAAAAAGAATTATAAGGCGTCCACATTTTGGTCTGAACATCGCTTCCTGGACCGTCTGATTGTTTGATTGGTTCGGCCGTGTGGTGTCGAGTGCACTGGTGGCTCGTGGTGTAGATTGGATTATGGATTTATGGGAGCTAAGGGCATCACTAAAGTGGACCCTCAAACGGAAGTACCTTTCTACACCCAGGAGCAAATGCTCCTGGTATGAATAGAAAAAATAGAAAAAATGTTTAAAAAATTCTGAAATTTTTTTGTGACATACTTTCACAAATGTTTGTTTTGCACGCAAAAATTCATTGGAAATCACATTAGTGGAAGGTGTGCCAAAAAAAAAATTAGAGCTCCAATATGCTTTTGTAAGTAACATTTTCAGAGCATCAATTTTGTTTTTTTACCACGCTTTCCACCAATGTGATTTTGCAATGAAATTTTGCAGGCATAACAAACATTTGTGAAAGTATGGCATAAAAAATTCAGTTTTTTTGAATTACTTTTGAATTTATTTGATTTTACCGTTCACACCAAGAGCATTTGCTCCTGGGTGTAGAAACTCCACGTCCTCCCTCAAACCTTTACTATATGTCCAGGCCACAATGTCAGGTTCACTTTTGCCATCCGACGGGGGCTGCATATGTCTACTTAGCAATGTATCGAAGAGACAACCGTGCGGGAGCCAAAGAATGTTAGAGCTAAAGAACATTTCGTTGCGTATGAAAGAGTGTTAGAAATAATCATTACCCTTTAAAATAAAGTGCTAAAGAATGTTATTCCTACTCATTTAATCATGTAAGCATGGCATAGCTCGGTCTTTCTAACATAAAGTATAAATCATGATCATCCCGGTGCCAAACCAAGCAATTGTATCATACTTTTTCTTGCTTAGGTTTTTCAACTTCACTTAATACATGAGCGTGAGCTATGGACTTAACACTTTGGATGGCAAGGAGAATGTTGATAGGGGTTTATAAGGAAAGATTTTTTTTTTTTTTTGAGAAAGTCTCGCATCAACTCGGCGGATTGTTAGGCAATGTAGAGGCTTACAATCGATATTAATGTGAGGGTTAGGAATTACCATGCAACAGATGCACTAGAGCTATAAGTGTATGAAAACTCTCTATATGAAATTAAGTGGTGTGCATCCAACTCGCTTGATCTTGAAGACCTCGAGCATTTGAGGAAGCTCGTCATAGGAATATACAAGCTAAGTTATATAATGTATCCCACCAGTATATGAAAGCGACAAATCATGAAGACTATATGAAGAGCATGGTGCTACTTTGAAGCAAAGTGTGAAAAAGGGATAGTAGTGTTGCCCCTTTCTCTTTTTCTCTCTTTTTTTCTTTTCCTTTTTCTTTTTTTGTTGGGCTCTTTTGGCCTCTGTTTTTTTATATCCTCACTGGTGAGGACAACATTCTAATAATGATGATCACCACACTTTTATTTACTTACAACTCGATAAACTGAAAGAATATGATTCTATATAAATGCCTCCGCAGTGTACGAGGATGTGCAATGATCTAGCATAACATGTATAACAATAATGGACAGTGGCTTTGCCACAAAATACCATGTCAGCTCTATATGATTATGCAAAGCAGTATGACAATGAATGCTCAAATCATGTAAACAGTAACCATGGAAGTTTCATGACAATATATTTCGGAATAGCTATGAAAATGTCATAATAGATAGGTATGGTGGTTATTTTGAGAAAATATATAGTAAGGCTTATGTGTGATAGAGCGTATCATATCACAAGATTTGGATGCATCAACGAAGTTTGCACCAAGTCTCGAGATGAGAACGAGCAATGCACGACATCGAAGAGGGTAAGAAAATATGGAAGGGTGGAAGTGCTTATAGTCCATAAACTCACATTAGTCATAAATAACTCAAGTACTTTAGTGAAAGTCTAGAAGCCCATGAAGCAGAGTATTATCCCCCCGTCTAGGTGTGTAGGGCATCTAAGAGAATCCATCTTTTCCAAAAGTTTTAGTCGCATATAGGTAGTTAAACCAGCTTTGTTTTACAGTCTCTTGTTTTGGCTCCCTGTGCAACCATTTTTAAATGTCGTGTGAATGAAAACTGATGACCCGTGGTATGTGTTAGGCCAATGCATGCACAATTAGTTAGTTGATTATTGGTCAGCCCGAGCGAAAAAATCGGAAGGCAATTAACTAGCACGACTATTGTTGCATGCATGCGCAGCTCGCTGAGGAAGGGAAAAGTCAGGCAATAAATTGGCGTGTCTAGCGAGATTTACCAGCGAGAATTAAGGGCTAAACTTGCTCGGTAATTGGCTATTTTCCTGGTTTAAAATTTCCCTTCGCCCACTCCCCTCGCGCCTAGATCACACTGCCCTTCCTTAGGCGCCCAATGCACGTGGACGGAGGGAGTACTTGTATTCCCTTAGGAAGGAGGTTGGGAGGAGTTAACCATCACGCGCCTTCGAGTTGGACAACACAAAGGATCTCAATCAAGGATAAATTATGCTCCAATTTCCTGGCCATGCCATGACCGACATTTTTTATGGGGAACGTTGCAGGGAAAACCAAAAAATTACTACGAAACACCCGGGATCTATCCCATGGAGATGCTAGCAACGAGAGGGGGAGTGTCTACATAACCTTGTCGACCGAAAGCGTCAACGATCTAGAGATCGTGGTTGGCGTAGTCGTACTTCTTCGGGATCCAATCCAATCCGAGCACCGAATGAACATCACCCCCGAGATGTGCACACGTACGGCTCGGTGACGTCTCTGCCTTCTTGATCTAGCAAGGGAGGGTGGATAAGTATATGGGATCAAGGCCAACACGACGACGTGGTGGTGGTGATTGAAGCAGAACTCCGTCAAGGCTTCGCTAAGCAACTGCACAGAGGAGGAGGATATGGGAGAGGGGGTGGCCAAGGGTTGAAGGGTGCAGCCCCCTGCGCCTCCCCACTATTTATAGGGGTGAGGGAGGGGGCGGCCAACCCTAGCCCCTCCTGCAAGGGTGGGGCGGTGGCCCAAGGGGGTGGCTTCCCCCAAGCCAAGGAGGGCGTCCCCTTTAGGGTTTCTCCCAACCCTAGCCGCATGGGCCCTTGGGGAGAGACTGGTGCACCTGGCCCAAGCAGGCCAACCCCCCTTACAACCCATGTGGGTTCCTGGGGAAGACGGACCCCCCCAGTAGACCCCCGGAACCCTTCGGTGCCTTCGGTACACTGCCGGCATACCCTCGAACTTTTTCGGTGCTCAAAATATGACTATATAAATCATTACCTCCGGACCATTTCGGAGTTCCTCGTGATGTCTCAAATCTCATCCGGGACTCCGAACTACTTTCAGATTTCACCGTATGAATATCCCAATACTACCCTAGCGTTACCGAATGTTAAGTGTGTGACCCGACGGGTTCGAGAACATGCAGACATGACCGAGCCCATATTGACTCCCACATATTCAGCGAAGATCTTTATCGGTTGAACCACGATGGCGAGGATTCAATTAATCCTGTATACAATTCCCTTTGTCCGGCGATATGTTACTTGCCCGAGATTCGATCGTCGGTATCTCCATACCTAGTTCAATCTTGTTACTGACAAGTCTCTTTACTCATTTTGTAATACAAGATCCTGTGACTAAACTCATTAGTCACATGCTTGCAAGCTATTCACGATGTTGTATTACCGAGAGGGCCCAGAGATATCTCTCTGTCACACGGAGTGACAAATCCCAGTCTTGATCTATGCAAACCAACAAACACTTTCTGAGATACCTATAGAGAACCTTTATGATCACCCAGTTACAAAGTGATGTTTGATAGCTCACAAAGTATTCTTCCAGCATTCAGGAGTGGCACGATCTCATGGTCTAAGGAACAGATACTTGACATGAAGAAAATTGTAGCAAATAAACCAAGTGACACGATCTGATGCTAAGCTTACGGTTGGGACTGTCCATCACATCATTCTCCCAATGATGTGATCCCGTTATCAAATGACAACTCATGTCTATGGTTAGGAAACCTTAACCATCTTTGATCAACGAGCTAATTTAGTAGAGGCTCACCAGGAGCACTATGTTGTTTATGAATCCACACATGTATTTAAGTTTCCGGTCAATACAATTCTAGCATGGATAATAAACATTTATCATGAATGGGGAAATATGATAATATCTTCTTTATTATTGCTTTTAGGGCATATTTCAAACAATTTTAATAAATAGGACATCACGAACCTTAGCATTGATATTTTACTAAGCAATGATTATCAACTAGTAAACCTTCATATTATAACCTTAATATCGTTAATCACATGCATCATATTAAGTGATCTACATGCAACTTTTTATTATACCACCATTATATATCTATTATTTTTGGATTAAACATATAGCTCATGCAAATTACCACTTCCTATTTAACTCTCAAAAAGATATAAGTAAAGCAAGAGAGTGCAAAAAAAATTCTATAAGATATTTCTCGCCATGCTCAAAAGATATAAGCGAAGAACATAGATCATTCTATAAATTTAAGATGAATGTGTGTCTCTCCTAAAAGGTGTAATCATGAAACATTGATTGTGCAAGTAAGCAAACAAACCTAAGAAAAGCAAAAGACGCTCCAAGAAAAACACATATCATGTGACGCATAAAAATATAGCTCCAAGTGATATTGCTGATAGATTGCAGGTGAAAGAGGATATGCCTTCCAGGGCATCCCCAAGCTTAGATGCTTGGATATTCCTTGAATATTACCTTGGAGTGCCTTGGTCATCCCTAATATTAGGGTCTTGCCGCTCCTTATCTTCTTTCATCGCCATCTCACCCAAAACTTGAAAACTTTGACCACACAAAACTCAACAAAACCTCATGAGATCCATTAGTATAATAAAATAAATCATTAACTTAGGTACTATCATAAGTAGCTTCATAATTGTTCTTACATAATACCTATTGTATTTTATCATCTCTATAGCTTATACCTCCTATACAATCCATAGAAACACCATAATAAGCACAATATGCAATAAGAACAAAATCTGTCTAAAACAGAACAATACGTAATGATGGAATTTTTAGTCATGCTTCTGTAACTCTAAAAATTGTGAAGTATCTCTGTTTTAAGCAATGAGCTCTGGCACATAAGAAAATCCTTTCTTCCCTCTACGAAGGGCCTATCTATTTATTTTTCATGTTGAGTCAATTCCATCTGTCTTTCTTTTGGCACCACGTACCGAGTATGGGGAGCTCTCTTAGCTTTGCATGCATTTTTCTAATAGAAATTTGTTGAGCATTATATAAGTATGTTGGTTGTCTTCAAATTGGGGTACCTAGTCGTCATCTTTAATTCATTGTTTTCTTTATGTTTGCAATATAATCTTGAAAGGTTGCGAGATACTTCATTACCACATTATGGTATGTTGAACTTATTAGAACGGTGTTACTTGTTATTAGATTGTCATTGCCTATGTTATCAAACGTTTTGTTCTATTCTAGCATTCACATTTCATAAATTATTTCCTTTGATCATTTACGTACTCGAGGACGAGCAGGAATTAAGCTTGGGGATGCTAATACGTCTCCAATGTATCTATAATTATGAAGTACTCATGCTATGTTTACGATAATTTTACATGGCTTTAGTGCACTTATATATTATTTTTATGGACTAACCTATTAATCTAGTGCCAGTGCCAGTTCCTGTTTTTTTGCCTATTTCTTTGTTTCACAGAAAAACCAAACCAAACAAAGTCCAAACACGATAAAAATTTACAGTGATTTTTTATGGACAAGAAGAGACCTAGGAAGCTTTAGGGAAGGACTAGAAGGTGCCCAGGGGACCAACAAGCTCAAGGGGCGCGCCACCTGAGCTTATGGGGTCCTCACGAACCCCCTCGCTTGAATCCACCGCTGAAAATTCTTATATACTCGGAAACCCCTGAAGGTTGACCTAGATGAGTTTTTCCGCCATCGCAAGCCTCTATTCCAAAGCGATCTCATCTGGAGCCCTATTCCGGCACCCACTCGGAGGGGGAAAGCCATCACTAGAGGCCATCTTCATCATCCCCGTTGCCTCCATGACGAGGAGGGAGTAGTTCACCCCCGGGCTAAGGGTATGTACCAATAGCTATGTTTTTATCTCTCTCTCTTGTGTTCTTGATTTGACACGATCTTAATGTATCATGAGGTTTGGTAATATAGTTGGATCATATGAAGTTCTTCCCCTTTATATCTTTTGTGGTGAAGTGAGCATTACTCTTTGAGGTCTTTTTGTGATCGAATGAATACGCTGGATTTGAGATCACTTGATGTATGTCTTTCTTGTGGATACTCATGGTGACAACAGGGTAATCTATTGAGATCACTTGATGTATCTTTTGGTAATCAACTTGCGGATTCTCGTGGTGACATTGTGTCAGGACCCCGATTCCAAGTCACATCGATCTAGCCGGTAACACTTCATATCACTTTGCGGCCTCATGCACGGTATTCCCACGAGTGTCGCCTTACCATGGCCCGGGACCGTTTGCGCCTTTTGGCTCATGTATATGATAGTGTCGCTAGCATCCATATGACAGGGAACCCGGGCCGACATGGCTAGTCGTGAACCCAAAGCGGCACCAACCTATGGGGACAGGCATACATGAATCACATCGAGCATGTCGGTCAGCAGCGTGTGAATCCGGGCTGTAGCACTGGGCTAACAGGACTCCGGGAACCCGGGCTATAGCAGGCTAGGCAGGACTCCGGATGTCACCGCGTGACATTTCCCCGAAGGGACAGACACAAGAATGAAGTGAAACACATGCCGGCCAGTCAAGTGTCCTGAGCAGTAGTGCTGGGCTAACAGGACTCCGGTGAACCGGGCTGTAGCGGACTACTATGGCTCATGGAAGCACTAGACTACATTTCCCCATAAGAGAGGCTGCCAAGGATAAACAACTAGATTATCGGATCCCACACATACCAAGAATTTCAATCATACACACAATATGCTCGATATGTGTAAATACAACATGGCATCACAACATAACTCTACAACTCAAGTATTTATTCATTAGGCTTCGAGGAGCGAGATATTACAAACATGGGTCTCATGACCCAACAATCATAGCATACAAATCAAAGCACATGCGGAAGCTTAACATGTCTGAGTACAGACATCTACAAATGAAAAAGGCTGAGAAGTCTGACTATCCGAGGGCACAAGATCGTAGCTGAGGTATCAAGCTAAACGTCGAAGTCCACGCGAAACTACTAGCGAGACTGAAGTCTCTCTGCAAAACATAAATTAAGAAAACGTGAGTACAAAAGTACTCAACAAGACTTACATCAGAACTAGCTACATATGCATCGGTATCAAAAGGGGGGGGGGTGGAGTTTAACTGCAGCAAACCAGCTTTGACTCGGTGGCTATCTTAAACTACGACTGCAAGTAACTCTTTTGAGGTGGCGCACACGAGTCCACATATTCACCATATCAATACACCACTATGGATCCGCTCCCGTCTCCCTACGAGAACGCCATCCATAGCACTCACGCTTATCTTGCGCATTTTAGAGTATCCACTTTCACTTGTCTATGAACTGTTATAAGCAACCCAGAAGTCCTTTACCGCGGACGCGGCTATTCGAATAGTTTTATACCCTGCAGGGGTGTACTTCGTCACACATGTTTCCACCACTTAGCGTCTGCACACAACATGTGCTCGACAGACTTCAAGCGAAAGCCGACGTGGGTGTAGACCACGACCTGACTAACCGCACAAGTCTCTAGTCCAGGTTTATCGCCTATTCGGGTTCCATCCGCGAGGAGATCCGGCCGGAGTTTCGCTCACAGCCCCAAATGATGTGTGCAGGGTTCCCGAGACACCAAACGGGCGCCCGGTACACCGTGCCACGGTGTATCTACCGCATCATAGCCCACCCCTAGGGTCAGCGCTACGCACGGCCGCCAACACATATCCTATAAACACTAGAAACTAGTTGCAACTCCTGGACAGAGGACGAGAGGGGTCAGTAAGTCGAGCGGGGTCATATTTCAGGGCCCAATGTGTGGTAGTAGCTGTTTCATGGATCACAAACACAGAACTCAGTTCCTAAGGACGGCTTCAATGAAACAACCCACCATGTACTCCTACATGGCCTCTCATCGATACCTTTACCAAAACATGTTCACACACTTAGCTCTCAACAATAGGACATGTTCACACACCTCCGATTCATCCCCGATGAATCAGACCTGACACAATTCTATGCAATAGCAGGCATGACAAACAAGCATGAATGAGTAGGCACATCAGGGCTCAAACAACTCCTATTCATGCTAGTGGGTTTCATCTATTTACTGTGGCAATGACAGGTCATGCAGAGGATAAGGGGTTCAACTACCGCAGCAAGTAACAGATGAATCATTGTTGTCCTAATGCAGTAAAAGAGAGCAGGAGCGAGAGAGTGGGATTGTATCGGAATGAGCAAGGGGTTTTTGCTTGCCCGGCACTTCTGAAGATGATATAGCTCTTCATCGGTGTCATCAATCACGTCGTCGGAAACATCGTCTACTAAGAGGGAACAACCACCGACAAACACAAAAGGAACCACAATCAATGCAATGCACATTCATATGAATGATATGTCATATTAAAGTACTGAATTGACCTAGTGCAACCGTTAGTCATATTCATTGAAGTGGAATTCAAACCTATAGCAAATTCCAACTCCAAAGCTAATTACCATTTATTCCATAATCATGAATTGTCCTATTCAGTGAGGTTAACTTGTTCAAACATGCATGAAAATGCCATAAACAGATTCTTTGGATTTTTCTGATCATTTTTCATATATAAATTATTTCCCTTCGAGTTATATATTATTTTCTACGATTTTTTTGAAGTTTTGAAAATTTTCTGAAAATAATAAATCATTTCTGATTTATTTCAAAATTCCAGAAAGTAATTACTGCGTCAGCCTGACGTCAGGGTGATGTCAGCAGGTCAAAGGCGTCGACCAGGTCAAACCTGACCAGTGGGACCCACTTGTCAGTGACCCAGTCAACTAACTAAGTTAGTTAGCCCTAACTAACTAGCTTGGGCCCACTGGTCAGCGACTGTAGTGACTAACCTAACTAGTTAATTAGTGCTAACTAGAGTAATTAGTCGGGCGGGTCCCGTAAGTCAGTGAAAGAGAGAGAGAGAGGGGGAGGGGGTCAAACCGGGCAGTGGGGTCAACCCACGCCGGTCCACGGGTCAGCGGTCGCCGGCGTTTAGCCGCCGGCAACGACAGAGACGGCGGGGCGGCTCGGAAATGCTTTACAGGGCACCATTCGATGCGCGAGTTGCACCTACGGGTTCCTGGGAGTGAGGCGCATCCATTGGTGGTGGTGGTAGGAGCTGCGGTGGTCAGGACCGACGGCGGCGACCAAATCGACGGCAATCGGAGTTCGGACAGGTGCGGTTTGGCGCTAGGGGGCACATCAGGTCAAATGGGTGGGCGCGTCCGGCTCCTGGGAGAGTGCTGAGCACGGAGCAAAGCTAGGACGCGGGTGGCAGCAGCTGTGGCCACGGCGGCGATGAGGCACGACGCCGGCGAGCTTCGGCGTCCGCGCAGCTACGGCCTAGAGGAGGCGGCGAGCAACGGGGTTCGGGGAAGGAGGAAGAGAAGCTCACCACGAGCACGATGGGAAGGTCAGTGGGCGCGGGGGAGGTCCGGAGCGAGCAGGGCGACGGTGGCGATCTCGGCGACCCGAGGAGGAAGAAGAGGTCAGGGCCAGCGCTTCGGGGCGTTTGGCGTCGCGTGAGTCGACAAAGAGACGTCGGCAATGGTGGCGGAGCTCCCGAGCATGTCGGAGAGGCGAGGGGGAGGCGGGGGCCGCGGTGGTGCACGTCGGCGGCGACGAGCTCCGCTCAGTCGCGAGAAAGAGAGAGAGAGCAGAGAGGGGAGTGAGGTCCAGGGAGAGGAGGGGAAGCGAGAAGGAGCGCTGGGCGTCTCCGTGGCACGTCTGGAGGGCCGGGGTCGTGCGGCTAAAGCAGGAGGTGGCAAGGCGTCGTCGGCGCGCTCGCCACGCACCTTCCTGTCCTCCTGGCAGGAGGAGGAAGACCACTCAGCCCCTGGTGGGCTGGGCCTCTTCTGCCAGGTAAGGCCCAGGTACTCCCTCCTTCTCTGTTTTCTATTTTAATTACTGTTTTCTATTTTATTTCCTCTCTGTTTTGATTTAGTTTTAGCCACTAAATCATTTTCATAAATTCTGTAGGTTATTATATGGCTTGCTAAAATATATACAAAGCCACTCACAAACTTCCAGAATTATTGAAGTTATATTTAATATATATTAAATATAAATCCAAAGCAAATAATTATTGGATTAATTCAAATGGCCAAAATAAATGTTTCTGAGCTCATAAAAATATTGGTTTGAATTTTAGCTCTTGCCAATAATTCTATGGAATAACAGGAACATTTTATTGGACTCATTTGAGAAGATTTTTAAAGTTGGTTATTTTTGAACTGATTTCTGAGGGTTTCAACAAACCTCAATTCAACTTTCAGAAATTAGACATGATGCATGGATGCTCTCTTATGCAACTATTGCAAACAATTCTAGGGCTGTGACAACTCACCCCCACTAAACAAGAATCTCATCCCGAGATTCAGGACGTGAGGTAAGAAGACAGAGGGGACACAAATCTAATTCAATCCTCATGACCCAACTGCTCTTCTCGAATATATTGATCCATTGCATCATATTGATCTTGGCGTCTTGCTTTGAGAACTACGTCCAACATGACAACGAGTAGAAAGGGACAATTTTTACAAGAATCGATCTTCTTGAGGTTCGAGCAACTTAGGATCATCTTTATGATCACAAGATCAACTCTCGGAATGAGACATAGAAACATCTCTGGAGCTGAGAGGCAAAACTTGCATCAGGAGCGATAGAAGAAACAATTTGACGAGGTTTCAAAGTGGCGAGGAAATTTGCCATGATCCAAAACGGGGCACCTCAGGGAAGGTGACTCGAAGAACTATTCCCTGAAGTGGAAAAAAGAATTACTTTTGATACAAGATCATTGAAATTCTTTATACCAGCCTAAGGCATTCACAAATGATCGTGTGAACGAATTCGAAAGAATGGCATACCCATACCAGAATGGATGATGTGGACTACCTTGTTGAAGACAACACAATGGATGATTTTGCTTATCATCGGGGATGGATGGGACCCATAGTAGGACCACTTTTGAAGATGACCCTAAACAGTAATTACTGAGGTGCAAGCTGGGAACAAAATGCAAATGATGGGAATGATTCTGGTAACTGGGAATAACTCAACGAGAGTGATTCCACCGTTCGAATGGTCATAGCTTAATCGAGGAAACCAAGAGCACAAGAATCCCTAAGGAACAACTTATAGGATAAGCCGCATGAAATCCTCGCGGAGAAGATGGACAATTGCCCAATCAAGATACTATAGTGATAGATTCTCCGGCTAGGTGCGTCGGCCAGAACATCAACCTTGTCGGGACCTACATCATTGATCTTGGAGAAGTTCCAACCATCATATCTGCCTGAGATTCAATCTGGTTGGTAACGGGATATTTCAGACAACATGTCCGGAAAGAAAGTTTGCAACACAAACCGACGAGACGATGTTGCGAGATTCTCGGGATTTGAACTACGATAGTAAACTCCAAAACATGAGCGGGTTCTGCTACACACATGTGAACACGTTGTCCAAGACAAGAATGGCCACATAGTAGTCTTATAATAAAACACTATCGAGTTCAGGTGGGGAACCATCATCGAGGATATCAAAGTCCTTGCATAAGGCATGCTCTTAAGAAGGAACTTCTTCTCCTTGAACAATTCAATCAGTGGCTTGGTGTGCTAGGGACACATATAGAATGAAGGTTGCAAGTCTCCAAACCACAGAATACTTCGCACGTATGCATGACTGATTTGGGATGATTCCAGAGGAAGCAAAACAAACTTTCTCAAATCCACGGCGGCAACTTGCATCAAATGCACGTGATTCAAAGGAAGTCACTTCTTTCATCCAAGCGTATGCTTCATGAGCTAGCATGAAGAAATGCTTACAAAAGTTTCCAACACTAGCTTAATGTTCAACATGAATCATGGAGGAGATAAGATGCTACTGATGGGCTCAACAACAACTCATCGGGATTTCCATATCACTGGAATTCCACCATTATGTGAACAAGGTGATAGCACTGGTCAGTCCCAAAGATATAATGGTGCATGCTCGAGGGGTCAACCACGAGTAAGACAACATTACGAATATCGTTGGTTCTGATTTGATTTGACAATAGCCCATACTCAAATCAAGGTTTGGACAAGACAATAGATCCAATAACTGATCACGAGGACCAATCGATGAAGATATCATCTTTCTTCAACACACACACACACACACAAGGATATCCCTTTGGAATGAACTAATTCAGACAAGCTTTTCTTCCAACTCTCCAAGTTGTTGTTTGGCTTAACCAACTTGCTTAGGGATATCCAACATAGATTCTTGGAGAAAGAGTGGTTTATTGGAAAACCAACTTGATCACGAACTCAACATATCGGTCAGGTGACAACCTGGTAATACTTCCGAGAAGATATTCGGAACATCACGAACCACCGATATGTTATTAAGCTCGAGAACAATCTTGCTTTTCAGAGCAAGATGATATGATCAAATAAGCAAGGGATTGAATAATCCTAACTCATTGATCGAAGAGTGCACTGGAGATAAGGACTAGGTGGCACAATCTATCTTAGAATGACGATTCAATAACCAACACGCTAAGAATGAGAATATTTTCCATTTACTACCAAGCAACAGGGTTGCTAGTAGTATTGATTTCACACATCATGGTTCACTTGTCGGCATTCCGGTTGCGACAACACGGGACCGAGGAATGAAACAATGATAGCGAGAAGTATCAGTATGTCAAGAATTCATAAGAGATGGTGCAATTCTCATGACAATCCTGACATAAAGGGGGTAATACTCCAGGGTAGAACAGAGCAAAAGCTGGATTGTCATTTGATCTGCAGAGCACAACTACTTTGACCCAATCCTGGAAATGGACGAGGTACTGGAGTTTGTTTCTCCTAGTCATTCCGGAATAGAACGACTTGACGGACCACAAGAATAAAAGGCATCGATGAACACAAACGCACAAACACTCTTGGCTATCAACTGATAGAGGATGGTCAGAATACAACTGAAGAGGAACAACTCAAGGAACATATAACTTTCTGAGTTGTGGATGCATAGATTAGTATGTCGAGCAAAACTCAACATTTCTTCCGGATAACCCATGCAGAAAGGTAGGACTGGCAGATTCACAATGCAGAATGGAGAACTCATCAAGAGCACTCTTATTGTGATCTTTTGGTTCAAAAGAACTCCTGCCAAGAATGGTTCATGGTAATTGGAAGAAGGATGTACCACGAACCTCGAGGACTATCGCAAAGGTTACTAATATCCTAAAGGAACTAGCAACACTATCAACATGAGGTAAGTAGGGTGAATCTTGGGTCAAGAACCCAGGAGTAGAATACCTACTACTAAATGGCATCACGGGATGCTTTCGAGAATGGTGGCCAGAATCATCACACCGGGAACACAAAGCATTGCTAGATTACTAGGTGACTCCCTAAAACACCTAGGGACATAATAATAGCTCCAACATATATGTCGAGGCAATAGAGTACCTCAACTCACAGATTAGTGTGGTTGAACTGGCCCAAAGGAACATCGGGAACGGAAAGAAGCGATTTGCAAATGCATCAGACTATTTAGAAACCTGGGATGACTCGGACGGCATAACGGCTGTAAATGCTCAAAATGATTTGAGACATCCTGCAAAATGGTGGCATAACCACTTAACATCACAATATCAAACTTCTGAGATGAACTGCCAACACACAGAAGTAGTAGGAACCGAACTCGGGCTTAAACTCAACAATCCTAGGCAACTACGGTTTAGTAACACGTCATCCTGATAGATAGACGAGAAGGCCTAGTTCTTAATCCCCGTAGAAAAGAAGAGGTTGAGTCAGATCAGAAGGGCATATGGTAAAGGAGTAAAAAGAGCCTTATGTTCCCTTCCACAATCAATTCCCTTGCATAACTAAGCATTTCTAGACTCAACTTCGACCAGCTTGGCTTGGTAATCCTACAAGCAGTCAGGCTCTGATACCAACGCTGTCAGGACCCTGATTCCAAGTCACATCGATCTAGCCGGTAACACTTCATATCACTTTGCGGCCTCACGCACGGTATTCCCACGGGTGTCGCCTTACCATGGCCCGGGACCGTTTGCGCCTTTTGGCGCACGTATATGGTAGTGTCGCTAGCATCCATATGACAGGGAACCCGGGCCGACATGGCTAGTCGTGAACCCAAAGCGGCACCAACCTATGGGGACAGACATACATGAATCACATCGAGCATGTCGGTCAGCAGCGTGTGAATCCGGGCTGTAGCACTGGGCTAACAGGACTCCGGGAACCCGGGCTGTAGCAGGCTAGGCAGGACTCCGGATGTCACCGCGTGACATTTCCCCGAAGGGACAGACACAGGAACGAAGTGAAACACATGCCGGCCAGTCAAGTGTCCTGAGCAGTAGTGCTGGGCTAACAGGACTCCGGTGAACCGGGCTGTAGCGGACTACTATGGCTCATGGAAGCACTAGACTACATTTCCCCATAAGAGAGGCTGCCAAGGATAAACAACTAGATTGTCGGATCCCACACATACCAAGCATTTCAATCATACACACAATATGCTCGATATGTGTAAATACAACATGGCATCACAACATAACTCTACAACTCAAGTATTTATTCATTAGGCTCCGAGGAGCGAGATATTACAAACATGGGTCTCATGACCCAACAATCATAGCATACAAATCAAAGCACATGCGGAAGCTTAACATGTCTAAGTACAGACATCTACAAATGAAAAAGGCTAAGAAGTCTGACTATCTACCAGATCCTGCCGAGGGCACAAGATCGTAGCTGAGGTATCAAGCTAAACGTCGAAGTCCACGCGAAACTACTAGCGAGACTGAAGTCTCTCTGCAAAACATAAATTAAGCAAACGTGAGTACAAAAGTACTCAGCAAGACTTACATCAGAACTAGCTACATATGCATCGGTATCAACAGGGGGTGGTGGAGTTTAACTGCAGCAAGCCAGCTTTGACTCGGTGGCTATCTTAAACTACGACTGCAAGTAACTCTTTTGAGGTGGCGCACACGAGTCCACATATTCACCATATCAATACACCACTATGGATCCGCTCCCGTCTCCCTACGAGAACGCCATCCATAGCACTCACGCTTATCTTACGCATTTTAGAGTATCCACTTCCACTTGTCTATGAACTGTTATAGGCAACCCAGAAGTCCTTTACCGCGGACGCGGCTATTCGAATAGTTTTATACCCTGCAGGGGTGTACTTCGTCACACATGTTTCCACCACTTAGCGTCTGCACACGACATGTGCTCGGGAGACTTCAAGCGAAAGCCGACGTGGGTGTAGACCACGACCTGACTAACCGCACAAGTCTCTAGTCTAGGTTTATCGCCTATTCGGGTTCCATCCGCGAGGAGATCCGGCCGGAGTTTCGCTCACAGCCCCAAACGATGTGTGCAGGGTTCCCGAGACACCAAACGGGCGCCCGGTACACCATGCCATGGTGTATCTACCGCATCATAGCCCACCCCTAGGGTCAGCGCTACGCACGGCCGCCAACACATATCCTATAAACACCAGAAACTAGTTGCAACTCCTGGACAGAGGACGAGAGGGGTCAGTAAGTCGAGCGGGGTCATATTTCAGGGCCCAATGTGTGGTAGTAGCTGTTTCATGGATCACAAACACAGAACTCAGTTCCTAAGGACGGCTTCAATGAAACAACCCACCATGTACTCCTACATGGCCTCTCATCGATACCTTTACCAAAACATGTTCACACACTTAGCTCTCAACAGTAGGACATGTTCACACACCTTCGATTCATCCCCGATGAATCAGACCTGACACAATTCTATGCAATAGTAGGCATGACAAACAAGCATGAATGAGTAGGCACATCAGGGCTCAAACAACTCCTACTCATGCTAGTGGGTTTCATCTATTTACTGTGGCAATGACAGGTCATGCAGAGGATAAGGGGTTCAACTACCGCAGCAAGTAACAGATGAATCATTGTTGTCCTAATGCAGTAAAGGAGAGCAGGAGCGAGAGAGTGGGATTGTATCGGAATGAGCAAGGGGTTTTTGCTTGCCTGGCACTTCTGAAGATGATATAGCTCTTCATCGGTGTCATCGATCACGTCGTCAGAAACATCGTCTACTAAGAGGGAACAACCACCGACAAACACAAAAGGAACCACAATCAATGCAATGCACATTCATATGAATGATATGTCATATTAAAGTACTGAATTGACCTAGTGCAACCGTTAGTCATATTCATTGAAGTGGAATTCAAACCTATAGCAAATTCCAACTCCAAAGCTAATTACCATTTATTCCATAATCATGAATTGTCCTATTCAGTGAGGTTAACTTGTTCAAACATGCATGAAAATGCCATAAACATATTCTTTGGATTTTTCTGATCATTTTTCATATATAAATTATTTCCATTGGAGTTATAGATTATTTTCTATGATTTTTTGAAGTTTTGAAAATTTTCTGAAAATAATAAATCATTTCTGATTTATTTCAAAATTCCAGAAAGTAATTACTGCGTCAGCCTGACGTCAGGGTGATGTCAGCAGGTCAAAGGCGTCGACCAGGTCAAACCTGACCAGTGGGACCCACTTGTCAGTGACCCAGTCAACTAACTAAGTTAGTTAGCCCTAACTAACTAGCTTGGGCCCACTGGTCAGCGACTGTAGTGACTAACCTAACTAGTTAATTAGTGCTAACTAGAGTAATTAGTCGGGCGGGTCCCGTAAGTCAGTGAGAGAGAGGGGGGGGGGGTCAAACCGGGCAGTGGGGTCAACCCACGCCGGTCCACGGGTCAGCGGTCGCCGGCGTTTAGCCGCCGGCAACGACAGAGACGGCGGGGCGGCTCGGAAATGCTTTACAGGGCACCATTCGACGCGCGAGTTGCACCTACGGGTTCCTGGGAGTGAGGCGCATCCATTGGTGGTGGTGGTAGGAGCTGCGGTGGTCAGGATCGACGGCGGCGACCAAATCGGCGGCGGCCGGAGTTTGGACATGTGCGGTTTGGCGCTAGGGGGCACATCAGGTCAAATGGGTGGGCGCGCCCGGCTCCTGGGAGAGTGCTGAGCATGGAGCAAAGCTAGGACGCGGGTGGCAGCAGCTGTGGCCACGGCGGCGATGAGGCACGATGTCGGCGAGCTTCGGCGTCCGTGCAACTACAGCCTAGAGGAGGCAGCGAGCAACGGGGTTCGGGGAAGGAGGAAGAGAAGCTCACCGCGAGCATGATGGGAAGGTCAGTGGGTGCGGGGGAGGTCTGGAGCAAGCAGGGTGACAGTGGCGATCTCGGCGACCCGAGGAGGAAGAAGAGGTCAGGGCCGGCACTTCGGGGCATTTGGCATCGCGTGAGTCGACAAAGAGACGTCGGCGATGGTGGCGGAGCTCCTGGGCATGTCAGAGAGGCGAGGAGGAGGCGGTGGCCGCGGTGGTGCACGTCTGCGGCGACGAGCTCCGCTTGGTCGCGATAAAGAGAGAGAGAGCAGAGAGGGGAGTGAGGTCCAGGGAGAGGAGGGGAAGCGAGAAGGAGCGTTGGGCGTCTCCGTGGCACGTCTGGAGGGCCGGGGTCGTGCGGCTGAAGCAGGAGGTGGCAAGGCGTCGTCGGCGCGCTCGCCACGGACCTGCCTGTCCTCCTGGCAGGAGGAGGAAGACCACTCAACCCCTGGTGGGCTGGGCCTCTTCTGCCAGGTAAGGCCCAGGTACTCCCTCCTTCTCTATTTTCTATTTTAATTACTGTTTTCTATTTTATTTCCTCTCTGTTTTGATTTAGTTTTAGCCACTAAATCATTTTCATAAATTCTGTAGGTTATTATATGGCTTGCTAAAATATATACAAAGCCACTCACAAACTTCCAGAATTATTGAAGTTATATTTAATATATATTAAATATAAATCCAAAGCAAATAATTATTGGATTAATTCAAATGGCCAAAATAAATGTTTGTAAGCTCATAAAAATATTGGTTTGAATTTTAGCTCTTGCCAATAATTCTATGGAATAACAGGAACATTTTATTGGACTCATTTGAGAAGATTTTTAAAGTTGGTTATTTTTGAACTGATTTCTGAGGGTTTCAACAAACCTCAATTCAACTTTCAGAAATTAGACATGATGCATGGATGCTCTCTTATGCAACTATTGCAAACAATTCTAGGGCTGTGACACATTGGGGTAATCTAGGCATAGAGGTTGATACATGTATTCATCCTACCTTTTCCGATGAGACACTTTGAGGAATTAGTATATGATTCAGTTATGTTAGTACTGTCGACAGATAGCACTAGTGAAAGCATGAACCCTAGGCCTTGTTTCCAAGCATTGCAATATCGTTTGTGATCATTGTTATTGCTTGTTACCTTATTGTTTTTATTATTTTAGATTATAAAAATCTATATCTACTATCCATACTACACTTGTATCACCATCTCTTCGCTGAACTAGTGCACCTATACAATTTACTATTGTATTGGGTGTGTTGGTGTCAGTACTAAAACTGGATGATCTTAGGTAGGGGGTTCCGAGCTGTGGATCTAGGATCGATGGTGAACAGGAGACAAGGGACACAATATTTGCCCAGGTTTGGGCCCTCTCGAAGAGGTAAAACCCTACATCCTGCTTGATTATATTGATGATGGAGTATCGAGTATAGATTGATCTACCTCGAGACCATATATTGTGTTCTAAACCCTAAGGCTAGTAATTCTGATTGTGTCTCTACGGACTAACCCCACGGTTTATATAGGCACCGAGGGTATCTAGGGTTACACATGGTCAGTTACCAACTAGGAATATGTGCATGGACAACTGAGGTAGTCCTTGAAGTACACGCCAAGTCTTCGATAGAGTCTATCTTGATTATGTCGGGGTTCGAGGCTTCTAGAGTCCCTCCTTGCGAGATCGGTAGGCCATAAGATCGACCCATGGACTGTGGGCCAACCAGGTTGGTACCCCTTAGTCCAGGACACCGTTAGTAGCCCCTGAACTTGTCTTCGAAGCCAGAGTCAACATTCTTCCTTGGACTAATGTCTTCGGCTTGGAGAAGTCGGCTTGACAGGAGAGTTCTCCTTTCTAGGTAGCCTTCATGCAAACTCGAAATCTACTTCATTCAAAGAAATTACCAAGCTTCCCTTTAACGGGGCCTAATACGTCTCCAACGTATCTATAATTTTTATTGTTGCATGCTATTATATTATCAGTTTTAGATGCTTTATATGCAATTTTATATCAATTTTGGGAACTAACCTATTAACTCAGTGCCCAATGCGAGTTCCTGTTTTCTACATGTTTTTGGTTTTCAGGAAATCAATATCAAACAAAGTCCAAACACGATAAAACTTTACGATCATTTTTTCTGGACCAGAAGGGACCCTAGAAGCCTTGGGAGGAGACCGGGGGAGCTACGGGAGCGTCACACGCTCACCAGGCACACCCCCAGGGGGACGCCCCTGAGCTTGTGGGACCCATGGAGCTCCATTTGACCTAATTCCAACTCCATAAATTCGTATAAATCCTGAAACCAATAGAGAGCCACCCGAAAGACTTTTTTCCGCTGTCGCAAGCTTCTATTCTTCCGCGATCATCTAGAGACCTTTTCTGGTACTTTCCTGGAGGGGGAATCGATCATGGGGGGCTTGTACATCAAACTTGTTGCCCTCTAGTGATGTGTGAGTAGTTTAACACAGACCAACGGGTCCATAGCTAGTAGCTAGATGGTTTCTTCTATCTCTTTGACCTTCAGTACAATGTTCTCCATGATCTCCATGGAGTTCTATCTGATGTAATCTTATTTTGCGGTGTGTTTGTTGAGATCCGATGAATTATGGGTTTATGATCAGATTATTCATTGAAAGTAATTGAGTCTTTTCTGAACTTTATTATGCGTGATTGTTATAGCTTTCTATTCATCTCAGATCTATCCATTTGGTTTGGCCAACTATATTGATTTATCTTCAGTGGGAGAGGTGCTTTGTAATGGGTTCAACCTTGCGATGTCCTCACCTAGTGACAGTAGGGGTAGCGAGGCATGTACTTGTATTGTTGCCATTAAGGGTAAAACGACAGGGTTTATTCATATTGCTTGAGTTTATTCTGTCTGCATTATGTCATCTTGCTTAAAGTATTACTCTGTTTGTCGTGAACTTAATAGCATAGATGCATGCTGGATAGTGGTCGATTGGTGGAGTAATAGTAGTAGATGCAGAATCGTTTCGGTCTACTTGTCACGGATGTAATGCCTATATACATGATCTTTGCCATGAATAACATCATAACTCTTCGCTTTTCTACCAATTGCCCAATATTAATTTGTTCACCCACCATATGCTATGTTTCAAGAGAGAAGCCTTTAGCGAAAACTATGGCCCCGGGGTCTACTTTTACCATATTACTAAAACCAAAAAATACCTTGCTGCAATTTATTAACTTTTATTTTGTTTGAAATTTATATATGTACCACTACCAGATTTGATCCTTGCAAGTAACGAGTTCAAGGGGATCTACAACCCTGTTGGCCACGTTGGGTGCAAGTATTTGCTCTTGTGTGTGCAGGTGTTGTTCACTAGGCTTTGTGTGATTCTCCTATTGGTTTGATAACCTTGATTCTCATTGAGGGAATTACTTATCATCTACTATATTTCTCCACCCTTCCTCTTCGGGAAAAATCCCAACGCAGCTCACAAGTAGCAGAAAGAATTTCTGGCACCGTTGCCAGGGAGACATCATAAAAAACCTACAAGTACCTACTTTTTATCTGCTTTTATTAGTCTTGTCAAAAATATCAAAAAACACAAAAATATTTTACTTTTTTAGTTTGCTTGTTTGCTTGCTTAGTCACTATGTCTCAAGAAAACACTATATTGTGTGACTTCTAAAATACTAATAATAATGATTTTATTAGTGCTCCAATTGCTTCTCCCACCACTAGTGTGGAGTCATATGATATTAATGCCGCATTGTTGAATCTTATTTTGAAAGATCAATTTTCTGGAAATCCTAATGAAGATGTTCCATCCATCTTAATACCTTCGCTGAATTATGTGATATGGAAAAGAAAAAAAAATATGGATAATGATATTGTTAAGTTGAAATTATTTCCTTTTGCGCTAAGAGATCATGCAAAAACTTGGTTTTCATCCTTGCCTCGCAATAGTATTGATTCATGGGATAAATGTAAGGATGCTTTTACTGCCAAGTATTTTCCCCTGCTAAGATTATATCACTAAACAAAGCCATTAACTTTAAGCAACTTGAGCAAGAACATGTTGCACAATCTTGGGAGAGAATGAAATTAATGATTAGAAATTGTCCCACTCATGGATTAAGCTGATGGATGATAATAGAAAATTTTTATGCGGGACTAAGCTTTGTGTTGAGAAATATTCTAGATTCTGTTGCAGGTGGCAGCTTTATGGGAATTACACTAGGAGAAGCCACAAAGCTTCTTGATAATATTATGACACATTATTATCAATGGCTAGAAACATGGATAAAATTTATCATGATGTGGAAACTCTTAAAATTAAAATTATGCCACATAAAATGGATGCTACTGAAACCTCAAAGTACATTCAAGTTACCATGAATTTAAGTAGAGAAAGAACCGCAAGGATCAGAGCTAAGCGAGAATTATAGAAAAAGCGATTCCACCCGGGTTTTATCACCATCTTGATGAAGATGTTAAAAATATTGGTGTGGAACCCATTGAAACTTTGTTTCAAAACTTGGTGAAAGAGGGACTGGAGATGAGTCAACTTTAGTTATAGGGCGTCCCAATTGTTAGAAGGGTGATGATCTTAAAGAAAAAAACAATAAAAGTGGGTTTGAAGAGTTCAAGACTTTAAATAGTGATGTGCCCACTACTTTGGATTACAAGGACTTTAATTATGATAATTGCTATTTGATTGAATGTATTTCCTTGTTGCAATCCATGATGAACTCACCTAATGCTTATGAACAAAATAAAGCTTTTACTAAACATATTGTAGAAGCTATGATTAAAGCTCACGAAGAAAAGCTAGAATTGGAGGTTTCTATGTCTAGGAAATTACATGATGAATGGGGACCTACTATTAAGGTTAAGATCAAAGATTATGAATGTAATGCTTTGTGTGATCTAGGTGCTAGCATCTCCACTATACCAAAATCTTTATGCGACGTGCTAGGTCTCACCAATATGGATGAATGTTCCCTTAACTCGTATTTATAGGATTCAACTATTAAGAAACCATTGGGTAGAACAAATGATGTTCTTATATTTGCTAATAGAAATTATGTGCTGCTACTTGTGAGCTGCGTTGGGATTTCATCGAAGAAGAGAGGATGATGCAGTACAGTAGAGATAAGTATTTCCCTCAGTTATGGAACCAAGGTTATCAATCCAGTAGGAGAACAAAGCAACACTATGTAAACAACACCTGCAACCCAACGCGTAGAGGGGTTGTCAATCCCTCAACGGTTATGAGCAAGATTAAATTGTGTTGGTTTTGGTAGATAGATCTGACAAAAATACAAAAGAAAATAAATAAAAGAAAAGTGCAACAAGGTATTTTTGGTTTTAATATATGATAGAAAATAGACCTGGGGGCCATAGTTTTCACTAGAGGCTTCTCTCGAGAAAATAACATACAGTGGGTAAACAAATTACTGTTGGGCAACCGATAGAAAAGAAAATAATTGCGATGATATCCAAGGCAATGATAATTTATATAGGCATCACGTCCAAGATTAGTAGACCGACTCCTGCCTGCATGTACTACTATTACTCCACACATCGACCGCTATCCAACATGCATCTAGTGTATTAAGTTCATCAAAGAACGGAGTAATGCCTTAAGAAAGATGACATTATGTAGACAAGATAAACTCACGTATGAAATAAATCCCATCTTGGTACCCTTAATAGCAACAATACATGCATGTCATATCTCTTTCTGTCACAGATATTGGGCACTGCAAGATCGAACCCATCACAAAACACCCCTTCCCATGGCAAGATAAATCAATCTAGTTGGCCAAAGAAAAACCAATAAATCAGAGAATAAATATGAGGCTATAACAATCATGCATAAAGGAGTTCAGAGAAAATGCAAATAATATTCATGGATAGATCTGATCATAAACTCACGATTCATCGGATCCTAACAAACACACCGCAAAAAGTCATTACATCAAATAGATCTCCAAGAACACCGAGGAGAACATTGTTTGAAGATCAAAAAGAGAGATAAAGCCATCTAGCTACTAACTATGGACATGTAGGTCTATGGTAAACTACTCACGCATCATCGGAGGGGCAGCAAGGACGATGAAGAACCCCTCGGTGATAATTTTGCCCTCCGACAGAGTGCTGGAAAAGGCCTCTAGATTGGATCTCGTGGTTCTAGAACTCGCGGCGGAGGAAAAAGTATTTCGGGGACTCCCTGGTAGGTTTTGGAATTTTAGAGTATTTATAGAGGCGGAGGTAGGTCAAACGGGGGCTCGCAGGCTCCACTACCCACCAGGGCACACCGGAGGCCCCTGGCGCGCCCTGGTGCCTAGTGAGCCACTTCCTCATCTTCTCGTGGCCTCTAGAAGCTTCCAGGGTCTCTTATCGCTAGAAAAAATCTCCAAAAAGTTTCACGGCATTTGGACTTCGTTTGGTACTGATATTTTGCAAAGTAAAAAATAAGCAAAAAAATAGCAACTCGCACTAGGCGCTAATTTAATAGGTTAGTCCCAAAAAATGGTATAAAGTTGCTTGTAAATGTATATAAAACATCCAAGATTGATAATATGATAGCATGGAACAGTCAAAATTATAGATACGTTGGAGATGTATCAAGGATCCCCAAGCTTAATTCCTACTCGTCCTCGAGTAGGTAAATGATAAAAACAGAATTTTTGATGTGGAATGCTACCTAACATATTCATCATATATTCTTTTCTTTGTAGCATGGACATTTGGACTTGAATGATTCAAAGCAATAGTCTATAATTTGACATGAAAACATCAATACTCAAGCATATCAATAAGCAGCTATGTCTTTCCAAATATCAACGCTGAAGAAAGTTATTCCTAGCCCATTATGCTCAATCATTGATCCATTCATGAAACGATCTCAAATATTAACTACATCCAATACACAAGCATGACAATAGTGTTCCCTAGCTGGTGCTTTATAAGAGAAGATGGAGACTCAACATAAAAATAAAAATTGCATAAAAGTAAATATATAGGCCCTTCGCAGAGGGAAGCATGCTTTGTAGAGGTGCCAGAGCTCATAGCTTAAATTGATAGATTAATTGTTTCGAGATGCATGCATTTCCTATCAATGAAAACGACCGAGAATTCCCAATATCTTCCATGCTAGATAAATCATAGGTGGTTCCCAAACAAAAAGTAAATTTCATTTCCTTTCCATCATTCTTTCACAATCCATGGCTAGCTGTATCCACAGGTGCCTTCTATACCAACACTTTCCAAGGAATTTATTATCATAGCATTTCTTTCATTTCGGGACTGGGCATCCTTATTACCTGTCACACTCTTATGCAATGACAAGTGAATAGACATTCTTCGTGAGAATAAAATACCTAGCATAGAAAATATTGGCCACCCCCTGCCGCTTCATGAGCGGTACAAGCACACAAAACAAAAATTCATTTTGAAAATTAGAGTTGGCACATACAAATTTACTTGGAACAACATGGAAATAGCGCATATAGGTAGGTATGGTGGACTCATTGGCACAACTTTGGGTTTAAGGAATTGGATGCACAAGCAGTATTGCCGCTAGTACAAGTGAAGGCTAGCAAATAGATTGAGAAGCGACCAACCAAAAAACAAAAACAATCATAAACGTGCATTGAACATACTTAACACTGAATAATACACCACAAGTAGGATATATCATTGCATAACTATTGAATTTATGTGCATGCATAGGGAATCACAAACCTTAACACCAATATTCTTACTAAAGCATAATTACTCACCAATATGACTCGCATATCACTATCTTCATATCGCAAAACTATGCAAGGAATCAAGTTTATAATATCCAATGATCTTCATGAAAGTTTTTATTATACCCCTGGATATCTATCACTTTGGGACTAAATTCACATCTCATGCAAATTACCATTACTATTTTCTTAACTCTCAAAAAGATCTAAGTGAAGCACGAGAGCATTAATATTTCTTCAAAAAAATTCAACTCTAAAAATTATATAAGTGAAGTGTCGTGGGGAAACCACGACAGCCTATGGGACCAAAGGCCCCTTGCTGGTTCGGCAGGGGGGATGTCACATTGCACAAAGAGCAGAGGAGCGTGGGGCAGCACGACAAACATCACACGAGCAATTTTACCTAGGTTCGGGCCGCCGCAAGGCGTAAAACCCTACTCCTGCTTTGGTGGATTGATGGTGGAAGAGTAGTGGTGGAGCATAGTACACTTGCCTGGCAGGGTTGCCTCGGGGCGGCAGTGGCTACATGCGTATGAATGCATGTTATCCAACCTTCTAACCCTTGTCACGGTTGCCATGGGCCTCCTTTTATAGGTTAAGGGGTCACCACAATGGCAAAGTAGTCATTATGCACTGATAAGATATCAAACAGTGCTATCATACCTAACCCTGCAGGCTGACAGGGCGCATTAAATGCGCCACTCAATGTCACATCATTGCTTACCCGGCAAGCCTTGCCGGGCTATCTTGCCAGCTTCACACCTGCTTGCTTGACACGTCGCAGGACATGTGTCATTTGTAGGTATCCCCTGTAGAAAGAGGCTGCCATGTGGCGAATGGTTGCCACTTAGTCATTTTGCGGCTTGACACCACATCGATTGATGCCGTGGGTCATGGTGGAGTAGTTGGGTGAGGTGGTTTTGCCTCCGCGAGCCCCAGCAAGCCCTGCCGATATGCCTTGGACGTTCCCTTCCGGGGTCAACCCCGCCCTCACCGAGCTCGCCTGCCCGGCAAGTGAGGCTTTTCTCCTGGTGGCGTCTTGCTTCTCTGGCTTGATCTTGGTCCTCTTGATCTGCATGTTGGTCGTTCGAAGAGCTTGGTTCCTGGTACTCTGTGGCATGGCGTGGTGCCGTAATCTCGTTCCCGTGCCTGTGCATAGTTTGGGCAACATGCCCAGGGTTTGTTGCACCGACAGAAGCCCCCGGGCCTGCCCCGAATGTGCTGCCGAGCATCATCGGGGTAGGTCCTAATAAGTGCACAGGTAGGGGTGTGGAAGCGGCTGGTATCTTGAGGTCTTCTTTGCTTATTTATTAATCTTGAGTCTTGGCCAGTTTTCGGTTTCTCCACGCGTCATGTGCGATGTTACGGAAAAACTTGGATCGTGGTCTGGCGGATGCCCATGCCCCATGATCACGGGGTGGAAACCGCCATCCCACTCGCCCCTTGCTTCGTGTGCACCTGCCATGTGTACTCCATGCATTAGGAGGGGTAGGTGGTCGATGCGGAGAGTGCGGGGACGAGCGCCATGGTAGGACATAAGGCATCACTGGTTGGAGTAGAGGGTCGTCTCTGACTCGCTGAGCCACTGGGGGGAGCAGGGAGGCTGCATTGGAGGCGCGGGGCGGACGCTCTCAGTATGAGAAACTGCCCCCCTGCCTCATTCTTCCTATAAGAAGGGGGCAGGGGTGGTGCATTTTCATACACCCTCACTCCTTCTTCTTCCTCCGCAACCTTTCTTCAGCTGCCATGGTGAGAGGACGAGGGCGTGGTCGTATTCCGACGGCGGCCATGAGGGCTTCTTCTCGACAACGCGTTCCCCTCCTCCGGACCCCGCAGCAGCGGAGTCTGCCGCAAGAGGAGGAGGGAGGGGGCGAGGCCGAGGTCGCCGTGGTACCTGAGGAAGAGGAGGACGAGGTGGCGCCTTGGCCGTGCCTCCACTGGCAGTTCCTCCTCCAGTGGAAGGCCACGTCGGGGATCAACCTTGAGAGTTCATCATCAGGCTGGACAAACCTCCGTGCGGTCATCTTCGTCTTCCAACTCCATTCGCACGGGAGATGGAGCTTGAACGACCATGCGCTCTGAGGTTGCATACGAGGGGCTGTGGAAACGGTGACATGCGGGTGGATGTTGACTTCCCAGCCCCTCATGTTATGTACTACCTCCGCCGTGGTTGGAAGACCTTTGCTCGCGCCCATAGCTTCTCGGAAGGGCACGTTCTCCAGTTTAAATTAATGGAGAGCGGCCTGCTCTCCGTCAAGATCTTCGAGTGCTCAGGATCTCGCTTAAGGTGCTGCGCGGAGAGCTCGACCGACGACGAAAGCTCCTCCTCGAGCAAAAGCGATGAGGAGGACAGTGATGGCGATGACGATGACAGCGACCGAGAGGGCGATGACTTTGACTCCGGATGAGCGTTGCCCGCACCATCTTCATCAGGTGGCGGCACCATCATCTGCACCTGCATCTCCTTCCTGGTAACGTGGTTTGCCGGGGAGTTGGATGCAGAGGTGGGGATTGTGCTTCCTGGCTTCCTCCAGCAGCCTTCCAGCTGGACCCGAGGAAGCTCTGTTAGCCCTGCCGCGTTCTGCTAGCCCTGGTGGCGGTGGTTGACGGGTTGCCCCCGCCATGCTCTCCATCGACGCGTTCGCCAATGCCCTCCTTCCCCCGCCAGGCTACCTCTCCTGGAGCCCGACGGGGGAAGGCTAGATTCTTGCCGAGGCGCCCCTTTTGCCTTCTTCGCCTTCTACTACCGTGCCTAGGAGGAGAGGGACAAGAAAGGGCATTATCGGGCACTTATCTTTTTTCAATCTTAAACCTGTCGGCACTTGCCAAATTTTAGTTGAAATAATGTAATCTCTCGAGTCCATGTTTGTGCTCTGTAAGACTTGTACTTGTATTATCGACATATTAATGAAAAAGATGAACCTTGCCGGGAACTCGTGCATGTATATGTCCATGCAGAGGTGGGATGCCTCTTTAGTTTTAAATAAACAAGTCTTCCCCAGCAGGCTATCCTACCGGTACCCTCTTTATTTTGCTTGCCGGAGGACCGAGCCTATCGGGCAAAAATTATAGGGATGAGCCCCACGCCAACCTCCTTTCAACAAAGGCCACTGCAACCATCCTGACTGAAGCAACGTTCAAGTCAAGGATAGGAGCACCTAAGTTTCAAAGGGGCGGCAAGGTTTTCTCATGCACAAGTTTCAGCTTATAGAACACTTTATGGAGAAGAGGTAGAACTTATCTGTTTGGCTTGCCAGAGATCGCAGTGCTGGCCCATTTCCTCATCTCCTTGTAGAGGCTAAGTTCACGGTAGGAACCTGCAGCTTCATGCAGATGAGAATGATGCAAGATGCGACCCTATCTATATGCATATGCAAATGTTTATGCAATGCTCTTGGAATGCTCATGCATGCATGCAACTTGGTTGCCCCCCAGCGCTTCTTTTATTTCTCTGGTGCTCAGGGTCATCAACTGGCTTTGCACAAGGGGTTACATGCAACTGAGGCAAGGCCTGTACAAAAGGGTGGCTGCCGGGCAGGTCCCGACAGCTGCACCTTACGGGTAGAACTTGTGGAAATGCTCAATATTCCATGAGTTTTGCAATCGAATGCCATCTCTGGTCTCCAGATGGACTGCGCCAGGTCTGGTGACTTGTACTACCCGGTAAGGGCCTTCCCACTTTGGCGTCAACTTGTTTGTACCCTTGGCGGACTGAGCGCGCCTAAGGACAAGGTTGCCTTCCTCAAAACACTGGGCATGAACCCTGCGGCTATGATAGCGATGTAGGGCTTGCTGATAGCGTGCAGCACGCGTAGCAGCCCGGAGATGGTTCTCCTTGAGTAGCACAACATCGTCACACCAGTGCTGATCTTGCGCTACTTCATCATAGGCAAGCACTCGAGGCGACACGTAAATGAGTTACGTGGGGATAACTGCTTCTGCCCCATAGACTAGGGAGAAAGGAGTCTATCCAGTAGCTCGATTTGGTGTCTTTCTGAGAGACTAGAGAACTACCGGGAGCTCATCGATCCACCGCCCGCCGTGCTTCTGTAGCGTAGCAAAGGTTCTTGTCTTGAGACCTCACAACCCTTCAGCGTTCGCCCTCTTAGCTTGCCCATTGCTTCTGGGATGTACGACAGAGGCAAATGAGATCTTGCTTCCGAGGTCATGAACATATTGCATGAAGGCGCGACTCATGAACCGGGCACCATTGTCGGTAATGATCCTTGCCAGGACTCCAAAACAGCACACCAGTTCTTTCAAGAACTTGATAGCTGACTGAGCAGTCACCTTTCTCACGGCAGCTACTTCCGGCCACTTTGTAAACTTGTCGATAGCGACGAACAAGAATTCAAAGCCCCCGATTGCTCGAGGGAAAGGGCCGAGGATATCAAGCCCCCACACTGAAAATGGCCATGACAAAGGGATTGTCTAAATAGCTTGGGCAGGCAGGTGGATGTTCTTGGAATGGAACTGGCAGGCTTCACATTTGGTGACTACCTCAACCGCATCTTGGAGGGCTGTGGGCCAATAGAATCCTTGCCGGAATGCTTTCCCAATCAATGCCCTTGATCCAATGTGGGAGCTGTTGGGGAACACAGAAATTTCAAAAAAATTCCTACGCACACGCAAGATCATGGTGATGCATAGCAACGAGAGGGAAGAGTGTTGTCTACGTACCCTCGTAGACCGTAAGAGGAAGCGCTATGACAACGCGGTTGACGTAGTCGTACGTCTTCACGATCGACCAATCCTAACACCGAAGGTACGACACCTCCGCGATCTACACACGCTCGGCTCGGTGACGTCCCACGAACTCATGATCTAGTAGAGTGTCGGGGAAGAGCTTCGTTAGCACAACGGCGTGATGATGGTGATGATGATGCTACCGGAATAGGGCTTCGCCTAAGCACCGCTACGATATGACCGAGGTGGATTATGGTGGAGGGGGCACCGCACACGGCTAAAAGATCAACGATCAACTTGTGTGTCTATGGGGTGCCCCCTCCCCCGTATATAAAGGAGTGGAGGAAGGGGAGGGGGCCTGCCTCCTAGGCGCGCCCCAAGGGGAGTCCTACTCCCACCGGGAGTAGGATTCCCCCCTCCCTAGTTGGATTAGGAGAGAAGGAAGGGGGAGGAAGGAGGAAGGAAAGCGGGGGGCTTTCAATTCGGATTGGGCTTGGGGGGGGCGCCCCCTCCTTTTCTCCCTTCTCCTCTCTCCCACTATGGCTCAATAAGGCCCATATACCTCCCAATAAGGCACATATACCACCATATAATAAAAACACGTATCCGGTTTGTGACTTAGAGTCATCCGGATCAGTGTCAAAGCTTGCATCGATGTAACCGTTTACGGCGAGCTCTTTGTCACCTCCATATACGAGAAACATATCCTTAGTCCTTTTCAGGTATTTCAGGATATTCTTGACCGTTGTCCAGTGATCCACTCCTGGATTACTTTGGTACCTCCCTGCTAAACTGATAGCAAGGCACACATCAGGTCTGGTACACAACATTGCATACATGATAGAGCCTATGGCTGAAGCATAGGGAACACCTTTCATTTTCTCTCTATCTTCTGCAGTGGTTGGGCATTGAGTCTGATTCAACTTCACACCTTGTAATACAGACAAGAACCCTTTCTTTGCCTGATCCATTTTGAACTTCTTCAAAACTTTATCAAGGTATGTGCTTTGTGAAAGTCCAATTAAGCGTCTTGATCTATCTCTATAGATCTTGATGCCCAATATATAAGCAGCTTCACCGAGGTCTTTCATTGAAAAATTCTTATTCAAGCATCCTTTTATGCTATTCAGAAATTCAGTATCATTTCCGATCAACAATATCTCATCTACACATAATATCAGAAATGCTACGAAGCTCCCACTCACTTTCTTGTAAATACAGGCTTCTCCAAAAGTCTACATAAAACCATATGCTTTGATCACACTATCAAAGCGTATATTCCAACTCCGAGAGGCTTGCACCAGTCCATAAATGGATCGTTGGAGCTTACACACTTTGTTAGCACCTTTTGGATCGACAAAACCTTCTGGTTGCATCATATACAACTCTTCTTTAAGATATCCATTAAGGAATGCAGTTTTGACATCCATTTGCTAAATTTCATAATCATAAAATGCGGCAATTGCTAACATGATTCGGATGGACTTAAGCATCGCTACGGGCGAGAAGGTCTCATCGTAGTCAACTCCTTGAACTTGTCGAAAACCTTTTGCAACAAGTCGAGCTTTGTAGACAGTAATATTACTGTCAGCGTCAGTCTTCTTCTTGAAGATCCATTTATTCTCTATGGCCTGCCGATCATCGGGAAAGTCAACCAAAGTCCACACTTTGTTCTCATACATGAATCCCATCTCGCATTTCATGGCCTCAAGCCATTTTGCGGAATCTGGGCTCATCATCGCTTCCATAGTTCGCAGGTTCGTCATGGTCAAGTAACATGACTTCCAGAACAGGATTACCGTACCACTCTGGTGCGGATCTTACTCTGGTTGACCTACGAGGTTCGGTAGTAACTTGTTCAGAAGTTTCATGATCATCATCATTAGCTTCCTCACTTACTGGTGTAGGAATCACTAGAACTGATTTCAGTGATGAACTACTTTCCAATAAGGGAGAAGGTACAATTACCTCGTCAAGTTCTACTTTCCTCCCACTCACTTCTTTCGAGAGAAACTCCTTCTCTAGAGAGGATCCATTCTTAGCAACGAATATCTTGCCTTCGGATTTGTGATAGGAGGTGTACCCAACAGTCTCCTTTGGGTATCCTATGAAGACACATTTCTCTGATTTGGGTTCGAGCTTATCAGGTTGAAGCTTTTTCACATAAGCATCGCAGCCCCAAACTTTAAGAAACGACAACTCGTGTTTCTTGCCAAACCACAGTTCATAAGGTGTCGTCTTAATGGATTTAAATGGTGCCCTATTTAACGTGAATGCAGCTGTCTCTAAAGCATAACCCAAAAACGATAGCGGTAAATCAGTGAGAGACATCATAGATCGCACCATATCTAATAAAGCGCGGTTATGACGTTCGAACACACCATTACGTTGTGGTGTTCCAGGTGGCGTGAGTTGCGAAACTATTCCACATTGTTTCAGATGAAGACCAAACTCGTAACTCAAATATTCTCCTCCACGATCAGATCGTAGAAACTTTATTTTCTTGTTACGATGATTTTCCACTTCACTCTGAAATTCTTTGAACTTTTCAAATGTTTCAGACTTATGTTTCATTAAGTAGATCTACCCATATCTGCTTAAATCATCTGTGAAGGTGAGAAAATAACGATATCTGCCATGAGCTTCAATGTTCATTGGACCACATACATCAGTATGTATGATTTCCAATAACTCTGTTGCTCGTTCCATTGTTCCGGAGAGTGGAGTTTTAGACATCTTGCCCATGAGGCATGGTTCGCAAGTACCAAGTAATTCATAATCAAGTGATTCCAGAAGTCCATCAGAATGGAGTTTCTTCATGCACTTTACACCAATATGACCTAAGCGGCAGTGCCACAAATAAGTTGCACTATCATTATCAACTCTGCATCTTTTGGCTTCAATACTATGAACAAGTGTATCACTACTATCAAGATTTAGTAAAAATAGACCACTCATCAAGGGTGCATGGCCATAAAAGATATTACTCATATAAATAGAACAACCATTATTCTCTGATTTAAATGAATAACCGCCTCGCATCAAACAAGATCTAGATATAATGATCATGCTCAACGCTGGCACCAAATAACAATTATTTAGGTCTAAAACTAATCCCGAAGGTAGATGTAGAGGTAGCGTGCCGACGACGATCACATCGACTTTGGAATCATTTCCCACGCGCATCGTCACCTCGTCCTTAGCCAATCTTCGCTTATTCCGTAGTCCCTGTTTCGAGTTGAAAATGTTAGCAACTGAAACAGTATCAAATACCCAGGCACTACTGCGAGCATTAGTAAGCTACACATCAATAACATGTATATCAAATATACCTTTCACTTTTCCATCCTTCTTCTCCGCCAAATATATACTTGGGGTAGTTCCGCTTCCAGTGACCAGTTCCTTTGCAGTAGAAGCACTCAGTCTCAGGCTTAGGTCCAGACTTGGGATTCTTCACTTGAGCAACAACTAGCTTGCTATTCTTTTTGAAGTTCCCCTTCTTCCCTTTACCCTTTTTCTTGAAACTGGTGGTCTTGTTGACCATCAACACTTGATGCTCCTTCTTGATTTCTACCTCCACAGCCTTTAGCATCGCGAAGAGCTCAGGTATTGTCTTATCCATCCCTTGCATATTATAGTTCACCACGAAGCTCTTGTAGCTTGGTGGCAGTGATTGAAGAAGTCTGTCAATGACACTATCATCAGGAAGATTAAATCCCAGTTGAGTCAAGTGGTTGTGGTACCCAGACATTCTGAGTATATGTTCACTGACAGAACTATTCTCCTCCATCTTGCAGCTATAGAACTTATTGGAGACTTCATATCTCTCAATTCGGGCATTTGCTTAAAATATTAACTTCAACTCCTGGAACATCTCATATGCTCCATGACATTGAAAACATCGTTGAAGTCCTGGTTCTAAGCCGTAAAGCATGGCACACTAAACTATCAGTAGTCATCAGCTTTGCTCTACCAGGTGTTCACAACATCCGGCATTGCTCCTGCAGCGGGTTTGTCACCTAGCGGTGCTTTCATGACGTAATTCTTCTATGCAACAATGAGGATAACACTCAATTTACGGACCCAGTCCATGTAGTTGCTACCATCATCTTTCAACTTAGCTTTCTCTAGGAACACATTAAAATTCAAGGGAACAACAACGCAGGCTATCTATCTACAACAACATAGACATGCAAAATACTATCAGGTACTAAGTTCATGATAAATTAAAGTTCAATTAATCAAATTACTTAAGAACTCCCACTTAGATAGACATCTCTCTAATCATATAAGTGATCACGTGATCCATATCAACTAAACCATGTCTGATCATCACGTGAGATGGAGCAGTTTTCAATGGTGAACATCACTATGTTGATCATATCTACTATATGATTCACGCTCAACCTTTCGGTCTCAGTGTTCCGAGGCCATATCTGCATATGCTAGGCTCGTCAAGTTTAACCCGAGTATTCTGCATGTGCAAAACTGGCTTGCAGCCGTTGTATGTGAACGTAGAGCTTATCACACCCGATCATCATGTGGTGTCTCGGCACAACGAACTATAGCAACGGTGCATACTCAGGGAGAACACTTATACCTTGAAATTTAGTGAGAGATCATCTTATAATGCTACGGTCGAACTAAGAAAAATAAGATGCATAAATGATAAACATCACATGCAATCAATATAAGTGATATGATATGGCCATCATCATCTTGTGCCTTTGATCTCCATCTCCAAAGCACCGTCAGGATCACCATCGTCGCCGGCTTGACACCTTGATCTCCATCAAAGGATCGTTGTCTTCTCGCCAACTATTGCTTCTCCGACTATCCCTACCGCTTAGTGATAAAGTAAAGCAATTACATGGCAATTGCATTTCATACAATAAAGCGACAACCATATGCCTCCTGCCAGTTGCCGATAACTGTGTTACAAAACATGATCATCTCATACAATAAAATTTAGCAACATCTCTTAACCATATCACATCACAACCTGCCCTGCAAAAACAAGTTAGACGTCCTCTACTTTGTTGTTGCAAGTTTTACGTGGCTGCTACGGGCTTAGCAAGAACCGTTCTTACCTACACGTCAAAAACCACAACGCGGTATAGTGATTACGTTTTGATCTTCAGAAAGAACCCTATTCATTGAATCCGATTCAACTAAAGCTGGAGAAATAGACACCCACTAGCCACCTGTGTGCGAAGCACATCGGTAGAACCAGTCTTGCGTAAGCGTACACGTAAGGTCGGTCTAGGCTGCTTCATCCAGCAATGACGCTGAATCAAGAATCAACTAGTGACGGCAAGCAATATGTATATACCCACGCCCACAACTCCTTTGTGTTCTACTCGTGCATATAACATCTTCGCATAAACCTGGCTCGGATGCCACTGTTGGGGAACGCAGTAATTTCAAAAAAATTCCTACGCACACGGAAGATCATGGTGATGCATAGCAACGAGAGGGAAGAGTGTTGTCTACGTACCCTCGTAGACCATAAGCGGAAGCATTATGACAACGCAGTTGATGTAGTCATACGTCTTCACGATCGACCGATCCTAGCACCGAAGGTATGACACCTCCGCGATCTGGACACGTTCGGCTCGGTGACGTCCCACGAACTCACGATCCATTAGAGTGTCGGGGAAGAGATTCGTCAGCACGATGGTGTGATGACGGTGATGATGATGCTACCGGAACAGGACTTCGCCTAAGCACTGCTACGATATGACCGAGGTGGATTATGGTGGAGGGGGGCACCGCACACGGCTAAAAGATCAACGATCAACTTGTGTGTCTATGGGGTACCCCCTCTCCCGTATATAAAGGAGTGGAGTAGGGGGAGGGGGCCGACCTCCTAGGCGCGCCCCAAGGGGAGTCCTACTCCCACCGGGAGTAGGATTCCCCCCTTCCCTAGTTGGATTAGGAGAGAAGGAAGGGAGAGGAAGGAGGAAGGAAGGGGGGGCAGCCACCCTCCCAATTCGGATTGGGCATGGGGGGGCTCCTTTGCTCCCTTCTCCTCTCTCCCACTATGGCCCAATAAGGCCCATATACATCCCGAGGGGGTTCCGGTAACCTCTTGGTTCATCGATAAATACCCGATCTCACCCGGAACCATTCCGATGTCCAAATATAGTCGTCCAATATATCGATCTTTATGTATCGACCATTTCGAGACTCCTCGTCATGTTCGTGATCATATCCGGGACTCCGACCTACCTTCAGTACATCAAAACACATAAACTCATAATACGATCGTCACCAAATGTTAAGCGTGCGGACCCTACGGGTTCGAGAACTATGTAGACATGACCGAGACACGTCTCCGGTCAATAACCAATAGCGGAACCTGGATGCTCATAGTGGTTCCTACATATTCTACGAAGATCTTTATCGGTCAAACCACATAACGATATACGTCGTTCCCTTTGTCATCGGTATGTTACTTGCCCGAGATTTGATCGTCGATATCTCAAAACCTAGTTCAATCTCGTTACCGGCAAGTCTCTTTACTCGTTCTGTAATGCTACATCCCATAACTAACTCATTAGCTACATTGCTTGCAAGGCTTATAGTGATGTACATTATCGAGAGGGCCCAGAGATACCTCTCCGACAATAGGAGTGACAAATCCTAATCTCGATCTATGCCAAATCAACAAACACCATCAAAGACACCTATAGAGCACCTTTATAATAATCCAGTTATGTTGTGACGTTTGGTAGCACACAAAATGTTCCTTCGGTATTCAGGAGTTGCATGATCTCACAGTCATAGGAACATGTATAAGTTATGGAGAAAGCAATAGCTACAAACTAAACGATCAACGTGCTAAGCTGACGGATGGGTCAAGTCAATCACATCATTCTCTAATGATGTGATCCCGTTAATCAAATAACAACTCATGTCTATGGTTAGGAAACATAACCATCATTGATTCAACGAGCTAGTCAAGTAGAGGCAAATTAGTGACACCCTGTTTGTCTATGTATTCACACATGTACTAAGTTTCTAGTTAATACAATTCTAGCATGAATAATAAACATTTATCACGATATAAGGAAATATAAATAACAACTTTATTATTGCCTCCAGGGCATATTTCCTTCAGGAGCCGCACATGCCTTTGTGTATCTCAGCCATCAGTTCATTTCCTTCTTCCCGACAGATGCACTTCAATTTCACACTATTGGGCCTCCTTCTGTATAGAGTGTCATCCACAATCTGACACATACTGGCCCTCTGTACTATTCTTCCAGCTTCATCTTGGTCGTCGGGAAGTTCTCCAGTTTGGAGAAAGTGGACTATGTGCCTTGCCCAAGTTGGAGCCTGGGGCTCGGCAACAAGGACTAGCAGCGCCTCCTCAACTGCGGGGGCACATTCCTCATTCACGGGGACCATGGGCCCGACTGGAGGGTGCGGTCCGACAGGTGGCGAGGAGTTGTTTCTGGCAGGGTCTCTGCCAAGAGCGGAAGGTTCTACCGGGAGAGGCCTACCGGAGTCCATCTTCTCCTTTTCCGGGCCATTATTGCTGGGGATACGGAGGGCTGAGTACGATGGAGAACAAAGTCCCTGGTTCCATAGGAAGCTTCTGCGCAACACACTTTGACAGATGATCAGCTATGCTGTTTTCCGCATGAGGTACGTGCTCTATTTGCAATCCGTCAAAGTGCTCCTCTAATCTTCTCACTTCCTCAACGTATGCCTCCATCAATGGGCTTTGGTAATCCTTGTTGACTTGTCTCACCACAAGTTGTGAATCTCCTCGAATGATCAGCTTCTTAATTCCCAATTCTACAGCAATCCTGAGCCCAACAAGGAGCCCTTCATACTCTGTTGTATTGTTGGTTGCCTCTTCCCGGGGAAAATGCATCTGGACGACGTACCTCAAGTGCTCCCCGGAGGGGGTGACGAGAAGCACACCAACCCCTGCACCTTGCAAGGAAAAGGCACCATCAAAATACATAATCCATTCTTGGGACGCCTCCTTGCCATGGGTAACTATTTCTGGTAATTCTTCATTAAAGGTTGGCGTCCATTCTGCAATAAACTCTGCCAATGCCCTGCTTTTGAATCGTTGATGTGCTCTCAAACTTCAGACCAAAACTGGATAAATCCAAAGCCCACTCCACTATTCTGCCGGTAGCCTCTGCATTTCGAAGTATCCTTTGCAATGAGAAGCAAGCGACAACCGTGATCTCATGGGCATGGAAGTAGCGGCGCAGTTTTCTTGAGGCCATGACGAGACCAAAGATCATTTTTTGCATGGAAGAGTACCTTGATCTAGCTCCTTGTAATAAGGAACTGACGAAGTACACTAGGCGCTGCACCACTTTTTTCCTTGTCGTGTCCTTGGGGTTGCTCTTGCTGTCGTGCTCATCTCTGTCCTGATCATTCTCTGGCTCTGCCGATCCTTGTCAATTTTCTGCTTCGTCCATTTCTTGTTGTGCCACCAAGGCTGCACTAACCACTTGATTGGTTGCCACTAAGTATAGCAGCAATGGCTCTTGCGGTTTGGTAGCGACCAAGGTGGGCACAGAGGACAAGTAGGCCTTCTGTTCCTGCAAAGCCGCGTCTGCTTCTGGGGTCCACTTCATGGGTCCAGCCTTCTTTAAAATTTCGAAGAACGGCAGGGCGCGCTCGGCAAACTTGGAAATGAATCTGCTTAGCGCGGCAATACACCCTATCAAACGCCTCACATCCTTGACCGTCCTTGGCGCTCGGATCATCTTGATAGCTTTGATCTTGTCGGGGTTGGCTTCGATCCCCTGATGGGATACAAATAACCTAAGTAGCTTGCTGGAGGGAACGCCAAACACACACTTTTCTGGGTTGAGCTTCAAGTTGATTTTGCGCAAATTAGAAAACGTCTCCTCCAAATCCTGGATAAGGGTTGCTCTGTCCTTGGTCTTGACCATAATATCATCCATATAGGTTTCAATGTTTCTGTGCTGCTGTGGCTTGAAACCAATCTGGACAGCCCTTGCAAAAGTAGACCCGACACTCTTTAATCTGAATGACATGCGGATAAAACAATACATACCACATGGCGTGATGAATGAGGTCTTTTCTTCGTCTTCCTTGGACATGAAGATTTGGTGATATCCAGAATATGTGTCCAGAAAGGAAAGCAAATCACAGCCTGAAGTGGAATCCACAATCTGATCGATGCGCGACAAGGGAAATGGGTCTTTCGGGCAAGCCTTGTTGAGATATGTGAAATCTATGCACAACCTCCATTTCCCGTTAGCCTTCCGAACCACCAATGGATTTGCTAAACATGTGGGATGTAGCACTCCTCTGACCAAAACAGCTGCTTCAAACTTCTTGATTTCTTCTGCAATAAACCGCTGCCTCTCCAAGGCCTGCTTCCGGACTTTCTGCTTGACGGGTTGGGCATGTGGGCAAACAACAAGGTGGTGCTCGATTACCTCCCTGGGAACACCGGGGATATTATATGGTTGCCAGGCAAACACATCGATATTCGCCCGCAGGAAGGCGACAAGCGCGCTTTCCTATTTGTCATCGAGGGTGGCATTGATAGTGAAAGTACCATCAACGCCAGCCAGCCTTGCCAGGACCTTCTTCACTTGAGGTGCAGCAACCTTCGATCTTTTGCTGTTGGAACTCTCGGGCAAGCCATCAATAGGCGCAGCGTACTCCGAAGAGGTACGCTTCCTGGATTCTTTGCCGGTGCCCTTGCCATCCTTCTTCTTTCCTCTATTCTCCTTGGCGTGAACTGCTGCTGCCGCTGCCTCTGCCGCGACTGCGTCCCGGTACATATTGTCTATGCAAATGATTGCGTCCTTATCGTCTGATGGGATGGAAATGACTCCTACTGGCCCAGGCATCTTCAGGGTGTTGTAGGCATAGTGGGATGCCGCCATGAATTTTGCCAGGGCTAGGCGCCCAGGAATCTCATTGTACGGCAGGGGGAGGTTGACCACATCAAACACAATCTTCTTAGTCTGGTAGTTCAGATCTCCCCCAAACGTCATAGGCAACATGATCTTTCCCTTAGGATGATTCCTGCTGGGATTAACTCCTTGAAACGTGCCAGTGACCTTTAATTCTTCCTCTCCTATCTGAAGTTTGCTAATGATCTTTGGGGAAATCAGATTCAACCTGGCCCCACCGTCCACCAACATCTTTGTGACCTTGAGGTTGCGAATTGTTGGAGAGGCCAACAATGGCAAACACCCTACCACAATGGTACGGTCAGGATGATCCTCTTTGTTGAAGATGATGGGCGTACGCGACCATTTGAGCAGTTTCCGGGCCTCCAGTGCTGGTTCCACGACATTGACCTCACACGCCCACCGTTTGAGTTGGCAGTGAGAGGCGTGCAGAGATGCACCCTCGTCAATGCACAAGGTGTCGGTGGCCTTCTGGAACTCCTACTCACTGGTTTCCTCTTCATCCCCTCGATCACTCTCATCATCGCAGGCTTCCTTCTCTCTAGCTCTGGCGGGTTTTCCTTTGTTGCGGAAGGGTTTGCCGGGCCGGTTTACTTCACCGCCTCGGCCCTTACTGCCAATGGCATTCTGACCTTTTTCCTTATCATGCTTCTCATACTCTGCTCTCTACCTCTTAACGAGCTGCTCAACCTGATAATACTCTTGAAGATCGTGGCCCTTGGTCCGACGAATCTTCCAATACGTCCCATCGCCCTTCCCGGCCTTCTCGGTAGCCGCAGCCTCCCGGTAGTCAGCGCACATGGCAGCTTCCTTGCCGGGGGCTTCGGCCGTAGCCTTCTTGCCGGTACCAGGTGTACCCGATCCTTCAACAGTCATCACTTCCTGATCCTTGCGCTTCTTGCTCCTCTTTTGACTGGTGGACTCATCATCATCCTCCAAGTCGATATTCATGCAATCCTCCTCTCCGGGTAGCTTCCTTCCCACCTCCATCCAAGAACACGTATCCACCAATGCGTAAAGCTCCTTCACAGTCTTGGGCAACCACACGTTCACCTTGGAACTGATCCTGCGGTTGCGCACATTGGATTGGAAAGTAGCTATCACATCTGCCGGATGGATATTCGGGATGTTCCTGTGGACCTTGCTGAATCTCTACAAATACTTCTGGAGGGTCTCTCCCTCCTTCTGTCGGAGAAGCTGCAAGTCGCTGGGCTGCCCTGGCTCTTGTGGCCGCCAGTGAAGGCGCCAACAAACTCATGGCACAGGTCAGCCCACGACGAAATGGAGTTCTCCGGCAGGTGCATTAGCCAAGACCTCACATTGGACTTGAGAGCCAAAGGGAAGTAGTTGGCAAACACCTTCTCGTTTCTTCCCACTACAACTTGAACAACGATGGTGTAGATGCTCAGAAACTCTGCCGAGTTCAGCTTTCCATCATATTTCTCGGGTATCTCTGGCTTGAACGTGCGAACGGACAGCCAAAGGACTTGCCGCAGCTCGCAAGTAAAGGCAGGGCACCCAACCTCGAAAGGTAGGCACCCTCCAATATCAAGCGCAGGCTCATCGACATCGGGACCATTGCACCCGTTGGTCCGGCGGAGGTCGTCGCGGCGTCGCTCAACGATGACCCACGCGTCTCCCTCCCCCGCCTATCCTGCGGGGCTCGCCGTTGGCCTGTACGCGCACAAGGGTCGGAAGAGGCCACAGAGACATCGTTAGGTTATTGATTCTGCTGCGCTCGCACTGGTTGCCGTGGCGGGGACTGCACCATGGGGGTTTGTCACAGCCCTAGAATTTGTTTGTTATTAGTTGCATCAGCACCCATGCATCATGTCTAAAATTTATTTGAAAGTTGAATTGGGGAAAGTGGAAAGCCTCAGAAATCATTTCAAAAAAATGATCAACATTAAAAATTGCTTCAAATAACCCAAGAAAATGTTCCTGTTAAGCTATAAAAATATTGGCAAGAGGTAAAATTCAAACAAATATTTTTGGAGTCACAGAAATATTTATTTTGGGCATTTGAGTTAATCCAATAATTATTTGCATTGGATTTATACATGTGATATATTAACTATATGTCCAATAATTCTGATAATTGTTGAGGGGCTTTGGAATAATCTATTTAGTCTCTGCAAAAAATTTCAGAAGCAGAAGAATTAGTTTGGTTCAAAAACCAAATTAAAACAAATGTCAGAAATAGAAAACAGAAACTATATTGAAGGAAAGAGAGAGAAAGTTTTTACCTGGGCTTCTTACCTGCAGCAGAGCCGGCCCAGCTCCTGTTCTGGCCTAGCCCACCAGGGGCTCCCCGGTCTTCTTCCTCCTTTGACAGAAGGACAGCACGCGCGTGGCCGCCGCGCACGAGCACACGCCCCGCCACCTCCTGCTTGCCGCCGAGCTTCTGGACGCCCCGGACGCCGACACGCACCCCCTGGAAACCTCTCACTCTCTCTCCCGTGCTTCTCCCCTCCTCTGCTCTCTCTCCCTCTCACGCCCGAGTGCAACCGTCGCTGCCGCTCGTCGTTGCCGTGTCCACCGGCCCTCCCTCGCCCATCCAGCGTGTCCAGAAGAACCGTCGCAGTCCGCTACATCGTCTCGCCCGAGCCCTGAGCGCTCGCGCGCCTCGACGCGACCACCCTGACCCCTTCTTCGTCGTTCGGCCGCCGAGATCGCCGGCGACCTCCCATCCTCATCAGCCCCTCCCCGAGCTCACCAACTCGCTCGCCGTGTTCTACGTGACCTTCTGATCATCCTCCCCCTCTCTGTTCTCTCTCTTGCACTCTGTAGCCGCCACGCCCCTCTCGCCCGACTGCGCCGCCGCCTGCACTCGCTGCCGACACGACTCTAGTGACCATTTGGTCCGGGCGTCGTGTCCAACACACTCGCTGCCTTGCGTAGCCGCTGTAGGGGTCACGCACGCACTTCCACGGCCACTGCTACTGCATCACCGCGCTCACCTGAACGCCGCCGCCGCCCCGAGCTCGTTTCCGGCGAGCTCCGGCCGTCCCCGCTGCCACCACATGCCGCGCTGGATGCGGGTGAGCTCCAGCTCCCCGCAGCTGCTCGTTTGGGTGCCGGGGAAGCGATCTCGACGTGCTCCGCCGCGTCTGGACTCGCCGGTGGCTAAACGCCGGCGACCGCTGACCCGTTGACCAGTGTGGGTTGACCTAACGCCCGGTTTGACCTCCCCCTCTCTATCACTGACTTGCGGGCCCCACCCGACTAATTACTCTAGTTAGCGCTAATTACCTAGTTAGGTTAGTTACTACATTCAATGACTAGTGGGCCCCGCCCAGTTAGTTAGGGCTAACTAACTTAGTTAGTTGACCGGGTCACTGACCAGTGGGTCCCACTAGTCAGGTTTGACCTGGACCGATGCCTGTTGACTGCTGACGTCACCCTGACGCAGTGCTGGCGCAATAATGTAATTTCTAGATTAAAAACAATTCTAGAAATCCCTGAATTTTCTTTAAACTTCTAAAAATCATAGAAAATCAGCCGTAGCTCAGAATTAAATAAATTATATATGTAAAATTATCAGAAAAATATGAAGAATCTGTTTATGCCATGTTCATGCATGTTTGAGAAAGTTAACATCACCAACTAGGACAATTCATGTTTATGGAATATATGGTATGTAGTTTTGGAGTTAGAATTTGCTATATGTTTGAATTCCAGTTCAATTAATATGACTAACTATTGCATTAGGTGAATTTAGTACCTTAACATGCCATGATCATACATCATGTTTGTTGCATTGCATTGATTGTGTACCCTCTTGTTTGTCGGTAATTGTTCCCCCTCAGTAGATGTATGTTCCGACGATGAGATCGATGACACTGATGAAGAACTATACTATCTTCAGAAGTGCCAGGCAAGCAAAACCCCCTTGTTCATTCTGATACAATCCCACTCTCTCGCTCCTCCTCTCTTTTACTGTATTAGGACAACAACGATTCAACTGTTACATGTTGTGGTAGTTGAACCCCTTTCCTCTGCATGACCTGTCATTGCCACAGTAAATAGATGAAACCCACTAGCATGAGTAGGAATTGTTTGAGCCCTGATCTGCCTACTCAGTCATGCTTGTTGTCATGCCTGCTATTGCTTAGAGTTGAGTTAGGTCTGATTCATCGGGAATGAATTGGAACGTGGTGAACATGTCCTACTGTTGAGAGCTAAGTGTGTGAACACGATTTGGTAAAGGTAGTGGTGAGAGGCCATGTAGGAGTACATGGTGGGTTGTGTCATTCAGCCGTTCTTAGGAACTGAGTTCTGTGTTTGTGATCCATGAACAGTTACTACCACACATTGGGTTCCGGTAACTCGACCCCTCTCGACTTATTAATCCACTCGATCTCTGTCCAGGAGTTGCAACTAGTTTCTGGTATTTGTAGGTAGTGTTAGTAGTCTACCAAGTGGCACCCAGTACAGCTGGGCTTGGGACAGACTAGGCACAGTGGCCGGTGTACCAAGTGGCACTCGGATGGTGGGCTTGGGAACCCTGTACACATCGTTTGGGGCCGTGAGCGACACCCCGGCCGGATCTCCTTGCGGATGGAACCCGAATAGGCGATAAACCTGGACGAGAGACTTGTGTGGTTAGTCAGGTCGTGGCCGACACCCTCTCCAGGCTTCCGCTTGAAGGTTGCCGAGATACATGACGTGTACATGGTGATAAGTGGTGAGAGCGTGTGTGAAGAAGTACACCCCTGCAGGGTTATCATTATCTATTCGAATAGCCGGATTCCTCGGATATGGAAACTTGGACCCCTTGCATAGTTCATAGACAAGTGAAAGTGGATACTCTAAAATGCGCAAGATAAGCGTGAGTGCTATGGATGGCGTTCTCGTAGGGAGACAGGAGCGTATCCATAGTGGTGTATTGGTATGGTGAGTTTGTGGACTCGTGTGCGCCACCTCAAAAGAGTTACTTGCAGTCGTAGTTCAGGATAGCCACCGAGTCAAAGCTGGCTTGCTGCAGTTAAACTCCACCACCCCTTTGTTGATACTGATGCATATGTAGATAGTTCCGATGTAAGTCTTGCTGGGTACATTTTTACTCACGTTTGCTTAATTTATGTTTTGCAGAGAGACTTTGACCTCGCTAGTAGTTCCACGTGGACTTTGACGTTTAGCTTGATACCTCAGCTACGATTTTGTGTCCTCGGCAGGATCTGGTAGATAGTCAGGCTTCTTAGCCTTTTTCATTTGTAGAAGTCTGTACTCAGACATGTTAAGCTTCCGCATGTGCTTTGACTTGTTTGCTCTGAATGTTGGGTCATGAGACCCATGTTTGTATTATCTGGCTCTTCGGAGCCTAATGAATAAATACTCTGAGTCGTAGAGTCTTGTTGTGATGCCATGTTGTATTGCACATATTGAGTATATTGTGTGTATGATTGAAATGCTTGGTATGTGTGGGATCCGACAACCTAGTTGTTTATCCTTGGTAGTCTCTCTTATGGGGAAATGTAGTCTTGTGCTTCCATGAGCCATAGTAGTCCGCTACAGCCCGGTTCACCGGAGTCCTGCTAGCCCAGCACTACTGCTCCGGAACACTTGACTGGCCGGCATGTGATTCACTTCGTTCCTGTGTCTGTCCCTTCGGGGAAATGTCACGCGGTGGCATTCGGAGTCCTGCTAGCCTGCTACAGCCCGGTTCACCAAAGTCCTGTTAGCCCAGTGCTACAGCCCGGATTCGCACGCTGCTGACCGACATGCTCGATGTTGATTCATGTATGCCTGTCCCCATAAGTTAGTGCCACTTTGGGTTCACGACTAGTCATGTCGGCCCGGGTTCTCTGTCATATGGATGCTAGCGACACTATCATATACGTGAGACAAAAGGCGCAAACGGTTCCAGGCCATGGTAAGGCGACACCCGTGGGAGTACCATGCGTGAGGCCGCAAAGTGATATGAGGTGTTACCGGCTAGATCGATGTGACTTGGAATCGGGGTCCTGACAGCTTTGGTATCAGAGCCTGATTGCCTGTAGGATTACCAAGCCAAGCTGGTCGAAGTTGAGTCTAGAAATGCTTTAGTTATATAAGGGAATTGATTGTGGAAGGGAACGTAAGGATCTTTTTACTCCTTTACCTTATGCCTTCTGATCTGAGTCAACCTCTTCTTTTCTACGGGGATTAAGAACTAGGTCTTCTCATCTATCCATCAGGATGACGGGTTGCTATGATAGAGACTTATAGGATTGATGGATTTAAGCCCCAGTTCAGTTTCTACTACTTCCATGTGTTCATAGTTGGTCTCGGAACCTTGATATTGTGATGTTGAGTGGTTATGCCACCATTTTGCAGGATGACTCAAATATCTTTGAGCATTTACATCCGTTATGCTATCCGAGTCATCCCGGGTTTCTAAATAGTCTGATGCATATGCAAATCCCTCCTTTCCGATCCCGATATCCTTTTGGGCCAGATTAACCACACTAATTACTGAGTTGAGGTACTCCGTTGCCTCAACATATATGTTCAAGCCATTATTATGACCCTAGGCGTCTTAGGGAACCACCCAGTAATTTTGCAATGCTTTATATTCCTAGTGTGATGATTCTGGCCATCATTCTCAAAAGCATCCCGTGATGTTATTAGTTAGTAGGTATTCTATTCCTGGGTTTTGAACCCGAGATTCACTCCACCCACCTCCCGTTGATAGTGTTTGATAGTTCCTTTAGGATATTAGTACCCTTTGTGATAATCCTCGAGGTCCGTGGTATTTCCTTCTTCCAAATACCATGAACTGCTTATGGCAGAAGTTCTTTTGAACCAAAAGATCACAACCAAAGTGCTCTTGATGAGTTCTCCATTCTATATTGTGAATCTGCCAGTTCTACCCTTTCCTCATGGGTTATCCGAAAGAAATGTTGAGCTTCGCTCGACATACTAATCTATGCATCCACAACTCAGAAAAAACATATATTCCTTTGAGTTGTCTCTCTTTAGTTGTATTCTGACCTTTGTCTATCAATTGTTGGTCAAGAATAGTTGTGCATTCATGTTATCGATGCCTATTATTCCTGTAGTCCGTCAAGCCATTCTATTATGGAATGACTAGGAGAAACAAACTCCAGTACCTTGTCCATTTCTAGGATTGGGTCAAAGTAGTTGTGCTTCACAGATCAAAATACCAATCCAGCTTTTGTTCTGTTCTACCTTGGAGTATTGCCCCCCTTTATATCAGGATTGTCATGAGAATTGCACCATATCTTATGTATTCTTGATGCAGTGATACTTCTTGCCATCATTGTTCATTCCTCGATTCTTGTGTTATTATAACCGGAATGCTGACAAGTGAATCGTGATGTGTGAAATCAATACTCCTAGCAACACTATTGCTTGGTAGTTAATGGACAGTATTCTCATTCCTAGCATGTTGGTTAATGAATCATCATCCTAAGATTGATCGTGCTACCTAGTCCTTATTTTTGGAGCACTATTCGATCAATGAGTTAGGATTGTGTCAAACCCTTGCTCCATTGATCACATCGTCTTGCCATGAAAAGCAAGATTGTTCTCGAGCTTAGTAACATATCGGTGGTTCGTGAATTTCTGAATATCTTCTCGGAAGTGTTACCAGGTTGTCACCCGACCGCTATGTTGAGTTCGTGATCAACTTGGTTTCTTGTAAACCACTCCTTCTCCAAGGATCCGTGTTGGATACCCCTGAGCTAGTCGGCTAAGCTAAACAACAACTTGGAGAGTTGGAAGATAAAAGCTTGCCTAACTTAGTTCGTTCCAAAGGGATATCCTTGTGTTTGTGTGTGTTAGTTGAAGAAAGACGATATCTTCATCAATTGGTCCTCGTGATAAGTTATTGGATCTATTGTCTTGTCCAAACTTTGATTTGAGTGTGGGCTATCCTCAAATCAAATCAGAACCAATGATGTTCGTAATGTTGTCTTACTCGCGGTTGTCGAGCATACACCATTATATCTTTTGGGTCTGACCAATGCTATTACTTTGTTCACATAGTTATGTAATTCCGTCTATATGGAAATCTTGATAAATGGTTGTTGAGCCCATTGACAACATTTTCATCATCTCCATGATTCATGTTGAACATCCAGCTGGTGTTGGAAACTTCTAAAAAGCATTATCTTCATGTCCCGCTCATGAAGCATATGTTGGATGAAAGAAGTGACTTTCTCTGGTTCACGTGCATTTGGTGCAAGTTGCCGCTGTGAGTTCGAGAAAGATTGTTTTTGTTTCCTCTAGTACCATCCCAAGTCAGTCATGCATGTGCGAAGTATGCTATGGTTTGACAGGCTCGCTACCTCCATTCCATATGTATCTCCTAGTACACAAAGCCACTGATTGATTTGTTCAAGGATAAGAAGTTCAACTGCTATTCCCTAAGGGCGCAGACGGACATGCACAAGACTTTGTTATCTTCAATGATGGTTCCCAACCTGAACTCAGTAGTGTTTTATTGTAAGACTATTATGTGGTCATGCTTGTCTGGGGCAATTGTTGGGGAACGTAGCAGAATTTTAAAATTTTCTATGCATCACCAAGATCAATCTATGGAGTCATCTAGCAACGAGGGAGAGAGGAGTGCATCTACATACCCTTGTAGATCGCGCGCGGAAGCGTTCAAGAGAACAGTGTTGATGGAGTCGTACTCGACGTGATCCAAATCACCGATGACCAAGTGCCGAACGGACGGCACCTCCGCGTTCAACACACGTACGGTTGGGAAGACGTCTCCTCTGAAGGAAATATGCCCTAGAGGCAATAATAAAGTTATTATTTATTTCCTTATATCATGATAAATGTTTATTATTCATGCTAGAATTGTATTAACCGAAAACATAATACATGTGTGAATACATAGACAAACAGAGTGTCACTAGTATGCCTCTACTTGACTAGCTCATTAATCAAAGATGGTTATGTTTCCTAACCATGAACAAAGAGTTGTTATTTGATTAACGAGGTCACATCATTAGTTGAATGATCTGATTGACATGACCCATTCCATTAGCTTAGCACCCGATCGTTTAGTATGTTGCTATTGCTTTTCTTCATGACATATACATGTTCCTATAACTATGAGATTATGCAACTCCCATTTACCGGAGGAACACTTTGTGTGCTACCAAACGTCACAACGTAAAAGGGTGATTATAAAGGAGCTCTACAGGTGTCTCCAAAGGTAGATGTTGGGTTGGCGTATTTCGAGATTAGGATTTGTCACTCCGATTGTCGGAGAGGTATCTCTGGGGCCCTCTCGGTAATGCACATCACATAAGCCTTGCAAGCATTGCAACTAATGAGTTGGTTGCGGGATGATGTATTACAGAACGAGTAAAGAGACTTGCCGGTAACGAGATTGAACTAGGTATTGGATACCGACGATCGAATCTCGGGCAAGTAGCATACCGATGACAAAGGGAACAACGTATGATGTTATGCGGTATGACCGATAAAGATCTTCGTAGAATATGTAGGAGCCAATATGGGCATCCAGGTCCCGCTATTGGTTATTGACCGAAGAAGTGTCTCAGTCATGTCTACATTGTTCTCGAACCGTAGGGTCCGCACGCTTAACGTTACGATGACAGTTATTATGAGTTTATGCATTTTGATGTACCGAAGGTTGTTCGGAGTCCCGGATGTGATCACGGACATGACGAGGAGTCTCAAAAGGGTCGAGACATAAAGATTGATATATTGGAAGCCTATGTTTGGATATCGGAAGTGTTCCGGGTGAAATCGGGATTTTACCGGAGTACCGGGAGGTTACCGGAACCCCCCGGGAGCTAAACGGGCCTTAGTGGGCTTTAGTGGAAAGGAGAAAGGGGCAGCCCTAGGTGGCCGCGCGCCTACCCCCTCCCCTAGTCCTATTAGGACTAGGAGAGGTGGCCGGCCCCCTCTCTCTCTCCCCCCTTTGAGGATTCCTATTCCAACTAGGATTGGGGGGGGGGGGAATCCTACTCCCAGAGGGAGTAGGACTCCTCCTGGCGCGCCCCAAGGCTGGCCGCACCTCTCCCCCCTTGCTCCTTTATATACAGGGGAAGGGGGCACCTCTAGAGACACAATTGATCCCCGTGATCGTTCCATAACCGTGTGCGGTGCCCCTGCCACCATATTCCACCTCGATCATATTGTAGCGGTGCTTAGGCGAAGCCCTGCGACAGTAGAACATCAAGATCGTCACCACGCCGTCGTGCTGATGGAACTCTTCCCCGACGCTTTGCTGGATCGGAGCCCGGGGATCGTCATCGAGCTGTACGTGTGCTAAGAACTCAGAGGTGCCGGAGTAACGGTGCTTGGATCGGTCGGATCGGGAAAACGTACGACTACTTCCTCTACGTTATGTGATCGCTTCCGCAGTCGGTCTGCGTTGGTACGTAGACAACACTCTCCCCTCTCGTTGCTTTGCATCACCATGATCTTGCGTGTGCGTAGGATTTTTTTTGAAATTACTATGTTCCCCAACATCCTCCAACTTGATCCAGCAAGGGGGAAGGAGAGGTTGATGAAGATCCAGCAGCACGACGGCGTGGTGGTGGAAGCAACGGTGATCTCGGCAGGGCTTCGCCAAGCGCAGGGAGACGGAGGAGTGTCACGGGATGCAGAGGGAGAGGCCAGGGGCTTGGGTGCGGCTGCCCTCCCTCCCCCCACTATATATAGGGTGCCTAGGGGCGGCACCGGCCCTAGGAGATCCAATCTCCTAGGGGGGGGCAAGGGGGTGCCTTGCCCCCCAAGTCAAGGGTGGCGCCCCCCACCCCTAGGGTTTCCAACCCTAGGCGCAGGGGGAGGCCCAAGGGGGGCGCACCAGCCCACTAGGGGCTGGTTCCCCTCCCACTTCAGCCCATGGGGCCCTCCGGGATAGGTGGCCCCACCCGGTGGACCCCCGGGACCCTTCCGGTGGTCCCGGTACAATACCGATTACCCCCGAAACTTTCCCGATGGCCGAAACTTGACTTCCTATATATAAATATTTACCGCCGGACCATTCCGGAACTCCTCGTCACGTACGGGATCTCATCCGGGACTCCGAACAACTTTCGGGTTACCGTGTGCTAATATCTCTACAACCCTAGTGTCACTGAACCTTAAGTGTGTAGACCCTACGGGTTCGGGAGACACGCAGACATGACCGAGATGCCTCTCCGGTCAATAACCAACAGCGGGATATGGATACCCATGTTGGCTCCCACATGCTCCACGATGATCTCATCAGATGAACCACGATGTTGAGGATTCAATCAATCCGTATACAATTCCCTTTGTCAATCGGTACGTTACTTGCCCGAGATTCGAACATCGGTATCCCAATACCTAGTTCAATCTCGTTACCGGCAAGTCACTTTACTCGTGCCGTAATGCATGATCCCGTGATCAACCACTTGGTCACATTGAGCTCATTATGATGATGCATTACCGAGTGGGCCCAGAGATACCTCTCCGTCATACGGAGTGACAAATCCCAGTCTCGATTCGTGCCAACCCAACAGACACTTTCGGAGATACCTGTAATGTACCTTTATAGTCACCCATTTATGTTGTGACGTTTGGCACACCCAAGGCACTCCTACGGTATCCGGGAGTTGCACAATCTCATGGTCTAAGGAAATGATACTTGACATTCAGAAAAGCTACAGCAAACGAACTACACGATCTTTGAGCTAAGCTTAGGATTGGGTCTTGGCCATCACATCATTCTCCTAATGATGTGATCCCGTTATCAATGACATCCAATGTCCATAGTCAGGAAACCATGACTATCCTTTGATCAATGAGCTAGTCAACTAGAGGCTCACTAGGGACGTGTTGTGGTCTATGTATTCACACATGTATTACGATTTTCGGATAACACAATTATAGCATGAACAATAGACAATTATCATGAACAAAGAAATATAATAATAACCATTTTATTATTGCCTCTAGGGCATATTTCCAACATTCTCCCACTTGCACTAGAGTCAATAGTCTAGTTACATTGTGATGAATCGAACACCCATGCAGTTCTGGTGTTGATCATGTTTTGCTCTAGGGAGAGGTTTAGTCAATGGATCTGCCACATTCAGGTCCATATGTACTTTACAAATCTCTATGTCTCCATTTTGAACACTTTCACGAATGGAGTTGAAGCGACGCTTGATATGCCTGGTCTTCCTGTGAAACCTGGGCTCCTTGGCAAGGGCAATAGCTCCAGTGTTGTCACAGAAGAGAGTCATCGGGCCCGACGCATTGGGTATGACTCCTAGGTCGGTAATGAACTCCTTCACCCAGACTGCTTCCTGTGCTACCTTCGAGGCTGCCATGTACTCCACTTCACATGTAGATCCCGCCACAACGCTTTGCTTGCAACTGCACCAGCTTACTGCCCCACCATTCAAAATATACACATATCCGGTTTGTGACTTAGAGTCATCTAGATTTGTGTCGAAGCTAGCATCGACGTAACCCTTTACGACGAGCTCTTTGTCACCTCCATACACGAGAAACATGTCCTTAGTCCTTTTCAGGTACTTCAGGATATTCTTGACCGCTGTCCAGTGTTCCATGCCAGGATTACTTTGGTACCTTCCTACCCAACTTACGGCAAGGTTTACATTAGGTCTGGTACACAGCATAGCATACATGATAGACCCTATGGCCGAGGCATAGGGGACGACACTCATATTTTCTCTATCTTCTGCCGTGGTCGGGCATTGAGCCGTGCTCAATCTCGTACCTTGCAATACAGGCAAGAACCCCTTCTTTAACTGATCCATTTTGAACTTATTCAATATCTTGTCAAGGTACGTACTCTATGAAAGACCAATGAGGCGTCTCGATCTATCTCTATAGATCTTGATGCCTAATATATAAGTAGCTTCTCCAAGGTCCTTCATTGAAAAACACTTGTTCAAGTAGGCCTTTATGCTTTCCAAGAATTCTATATCATTTCCCATCAACAGTATGTCATCCACATACAATATGAGAAATGCTACAGAGCTCCCACTCACTTTCTTGTAAATGCAGGCTTCTCCATAAGTCTGCGTAAACCCAAACGCTTTGATCATCTCATCAAAACGAATGTTCCAACTTCGAGATGCTTGCACCAGCCCATAAATCGAGCATTGGAGCTTGCACACCTTGTCAGCATTCTTAGGATCGACAAAACCTTCCTGCTGCATCATGTACAATTCTTCCTTAAGGAAACCATTAAGGAATGCCGGTTTGACGTCCATTTGCCATATGTCATAATCATAGAATGCGGCAATTGCTAACATGATTCAGACGTACTTCAGCTTCCCTACTGGTGAGAAAGTCTCATTGTAGTCAACCCATTGAACTTGTCGATAACCCTTAGCGACAAGCCAAGCTTTATAGATGGTCACATTACCATCCGTGTCTGTCTTCTTCTTAAAGATCCATTTATTTTCTATGGCTCGCCGATCATCGGGCAAGTCAGCCAAAGTCCATACTTTGTTTTCATACATGGATCCTATCTCGGATTTCATGGCTTCCAGCCATTTGTCGGAAACCGGGCCCGCCATTGCTTCTTCATAGTTCGAAGGTTCACCGTTGTCTAACAACATGATTTCCAAGACAGGGTTGCCGTACCACTCTGGTGCGGAACGTGTCCTCGTGGACCTACGAAGTTGAGTAGTAACTTGATCTGAAGTTTCATGATCATCATCATTAACTTCCTCTCTAGTCGGTGTAGGCACCTTAGGAACATTTTCTTGAGCTGCGCCACTTACCGGTTCAAGAGTTCATCAAGTTCTACTTTCCTCCCACTTATTTATTTCGAGAGAAACTCTTTCTCTAGAAAGGACCCATTCTTGGCAACAAAGATCTTGCCTTCAGATCTGAGGTAGAAGGTATACCCAACAGTTTCTTTAGGGTATCCTATGAAGACGCATTTTTCCGACTTGGGTTCGAGCTTTTCAGGTTGAAGTTTCTTGACATAAGCATCGCATCCCCAAAATTTTAGAAACGACAGCTTAGGTTTCTTCCCAAACCATAATTCATACGGTGTCGTCTCAACGGATTTCGATGGAGCCCTATTTAAAGTGAATGCGGCGGTCTCTAAAGCATAGCCCCAAAATGACAGCGGTAAATCGGTAAGAGACATCATAGATCGCACCATATCCAATAGAGTGCGATTACGACGTTCGGACACACCATTACGCTGAGGTGTTCCTTGCGGCGTGAGTTGTGAAACTATTCCACATTTTCTTAAGTGTGTGCCAAATTCGTGACTCAAGTATTCTCCCCCACGATCTGATAGCAAGAACTTGAGTTTCTTGTCACGTTGATTCTCAACCTCACTCTGAAATTCCTTGAACTTTTCAAAGGTCTCAGACTTGTGTTTCATTAAGTAGACATACCCATATCTACTCAAGTCATCAGTGAGGGTGAGAACATAACGATAGCCACCGCGAGCCTCAACACTCATTGGACCACACACATCAGTATGTATGATTTCCAATAAGTTGGTTGCTCGCTCCATTGTTCCTGAGAACGGAGTCTTGGTCATTTTACCCATGAGGCATGGTTCGCACGTGTTAAATGATTCGTAATCAAGAGACTCTAAAAGTCCATCTACATGGAGCTTCTTCATGCGTTTGGCACCTATGTGACCAAGGCGGCAGTGCCACAAGTATGTGGGACTATCATTATCAACCTTACATCTTTTGGTATTCACACTATGAATATGTGTAGCATTACGCTCGAGATTCATTAAGAATAAACCATTCACCATCGGAGCATGACCATAACACATATCTCTCATATAAATAGAACAACCATTATTCTCGGATTTAAATGAGTAGCCATCTCGAATTAAACGAGATCCTGATACAATGTTCATGCTCAAAGCTGGCACTAAATAACAATTATTGAGGTTTAAAACTAATCCCGCAGGTAAATGTAGAGGCAGCGTGCCGACGACGATCACATCGACCTTGGAACCATTCCCGACGCGCATCGTCACCTCGTCCTTCGCCAGTCTCCGCTTATTCCGCAGCCCCTGCTTTGAGTTACAAATGTGAGCAACCGCACCGGTATCAAATACCCAGGAGCTACTACGAGTACTGGTAAGGTACACATCAAGTACATGTATATCACATATACCTTTAGTGTTGCCGGCCTTCTTGTCTGCTAAGTATTTGGGGCAGTTCCGCTTCCAGTGACCACTTCCCTTGCAATAAAAACACTCAGTCTCAGGCTTGGGTCCATTCTTTGGCTTCTTCCCGGCAGCTTTCTTACCGGGCACGGCAACTCCCTTGCCGTCCTTCTTGAAGTTCTTCTTACCCTTGCCTTTCTTGAACTTAGTGGTTTTATTCACCATCAACACTTGATGTTCGTTTTTGATTTCTACCTCCGCTGATTTCAGCATTGAATATACCTCAGGAATGGTCTTTTCCATCCCCTGCATATTGAAGTTCATCACTAAGCTCTTGTAGCTCGGTGGAAGCGACTGAAGGATTCTGTCAATGACCGCGTCATCCGGGAGATTAACTCCCAGCTGAGTCAAGCGGTTATGCAACCCAGACATTTTGAGTATGTGCTCACTGACAGAACTATTTTCCTCCATCTTACAGCTGAAGAACTTGTCGGAGACTTCATATCTCTCGACCTGGGCATGAGCTTGGAAAACCATTTTCAGCTCTTCGAACATCTCATATGCTCCGTGTCTCTCAAAATGCTTTTGGAGCCCCGGTTCTAAGCTGTAAAGCATGCCGCACTGAACGAGGGAGTAATCATCGGCACGTGACTGCCAAGCGTTCATAACGTCTTGGTTCTCTGGGATAGGTGCGTCACCTAGCGATGCTTCTAGGACATAATCTTTCTTGGCAGCTATGAGGATGATCCTCAGGTTCCGGACCCAGTCCGTATAGTTGCTGCCATCATCTTTCAGCTTGGTTTTCTCTAGGAACGCGTTGAAGTTGAGGACAACGTGGGCCATTTGATCTAGAAGACATATTGTAAAGATTTTAGACTAAGTTCATGATAATTAAGTTCATCTAATCAAATTACTCAATGAACTCCCACTCAGATAGACATCCCTCCAGTCATCTAAGTGAAACATGATCCGAGTTAACTAGGCCGTGTCCGATCATCACGTGAGACGGACTAGCCAACATCGGTGAACATCTTCATGTTGATCATATCTCCTGTACGACTCATGCTCGACCTTTCGGTCTTCCGTGTTCCGAGGCCATGTCTGTACATGCTAGGCTTGTCAAGTCAACCTAAGTGTATTGCATGTGTAAATCTGGCTTACACCCGTTGTATTCGAATGTTAGAATCTATCACACCCGATCATCACGTGGTGCTTCGAAACAACGAACCTTCGCAACGGTGCACAGTTAGGGGGAACACTTTCTTGAAATTATTACGAGGGATCATCTTATTTAAGCTACCGTCGTTCTAAGCAAATAAGATGTAAAACATGATAAACATCACATGCAATCAAATAGTGACATGATATGGCCAATATCATTTGCTCCTTTTGATCTCCATCTTCGGGGCTCCATGATCATCGTTGTCATCGGCATGACACCATGATCTCCATCATCATGATCTCCATCATCGTTCTTCTTGAAGTTGTCTCATCATCTATTACTTCTACTACTATGGCTAACGCTTTAGCAATAAAGTAAAGTAATTACATGACATTTATGTTGACACGCAGGTCATAAATAAATAAAGACAACTCCTATGGCTCCTGCCGGTTGTCATACTCATTGACATGCAAGTCGTGATTCCTATTACAAGAACATGATCATCTCATACATCACATATATCATTCATCACATCCTTTGGCCATATCACATCACAAAACACTTGCTGCAAAAACAAGTTAGACGTCCTCTAATAGTTGTTGCAAGTTTTTACGTGGCTGCTATAGGTTTCTAGCAAGAATGTTTCTTACATACGCCAAAACCACAATGTGAATTGCCAATTTCTATTTACCCTTCATAAGGACCCTGTTCATCGAATCCGATCCGACTGAAGTGGGAGAGACAGACACCCGCCAGCCACCTTATGCAACTAGTGCATGTCAGTCGGTGGAACCAGTCTCACGTAAGCGTACGTGTAAGGTCGGTCCGGGCCGCTTCATCCCACGATGCCGCCGAATCAAGATAAGATTAGTAACGGCAAGCAAATTGACAATATCGACGCCCACAACTGCTTTGTGTTCTACTCGTGCATAGTAACTACGCATAGACCTAGCTGATGATGTGTAACGCCCTCGATGCGGCTATATCTTCCACGTGTCGAAGCACGACTTAGAGGCATAACCGCATTGAAAGTAATGTCGCAAGTGAGGTAATCTTCACACAACCCATGTAATACATAAGGGAAAGAGACACATAGTTGGCTTCCAATCGCCACTTCACACAATACATGAATAAAGCAATACATCATCCAGATACAATGAAGGTCCGACTACGGAACCAAAATAAAAGAAGACTACCCCGAATGCTACACAGATCCCCGATCGACCCCAACTGGGCTCTGCTACTGATCAACTAGAATGAAACAACATAAAGGACAAGATCTTCGTCGAGCTCCTCCTGAGCATGGTTGCGTCATCTGCACGGTTCAACGGCACCTGCAAGCTGGTTTTGGAAGTATCTGTGAGTCACGGGGACTCAGCAATCTCACACCCTCGCGATCAAGACTATACAAGCTTATGGGTAAGGTAAAGGTATGAGGTCGAGCTGCAGCAAGCGACTAGCATATATGGTGGCTAACATACGCAAATGAGAGCGAGAAGAGAAGGCAAAGCACGATCGAACAACTATGATCAAGAAGTGATCCTAGAAAAACCTATGCCAAACATAACTCCAACACCGTGTTCACTTCCCGGACTCCGCGGGAAAGAGACCATCATGGTTACACACACGGTTGATGTATTTTAATTAAGGTCAACTTCAGGTTTTCTACAACCGGACATTAACAAATTCCCATCTGCCCATAACCGCAGGCACGGCTTTCAAAAGTTCAAAACCCTGCAGGGGTGTCCCAACTTAGCCCATCACAAGCTCTCACGGTCAACGAAGGATATTCCTTCTAGCAGGAAGACCCGATCAGACTCGAAATCCCGGTTACAAGACATTTCGACAATGATAAAACAAATCCAGCAACACCGCCCGAATGTGCCGACAAATCTCGATAGGAGCTGTACATATCTCTTTCTCAGGGCACACTCAGATGAGTGCTCCATAAAACTAAAACCAAACCTCGAGTTTCCCCAAGGGGGCGCTACACAGGACTCTAGTTTGGACCAACACTCAGAGGAGCACTGGCCCGGGGGGGGGGTTAAAAATAAAGATGACCCTTGAGTCCGCGAAACCCAAGGGAAAAAGAGGCTAGGTGGCGAATGGTAAAACCAATGTTGGGCATTGCTGGAGGAGTTTTATCCAAGGCGAACTGTCAAGGGGTTCCCATAATAGCCCAACCGTGTAAGGAACGCAAAATCCGGGAACATAACACTGATATGACGGAAACTAGGGCGGCAAGCGTGGAACAAAACACCAGGCATAAGGCCGAGCCTTCCACCCTTTACCAAGTATATAGATGCATTAATTAAATAAGATATATCGTGATATCCAAACAAGTAACCATGTTCCAACAAGGAACAAACTTCAATCTTCACCTGCAACTAACAACACTATAAGAGGGGCTGAGCAAAGCGGTGACATAGCCAAACAACGGTTTGCTAGGACAAGGTGGGTTAGAGGCTTGGTTCACAATATGGGAGGCATGATAAGCAAGTGGTAGGTATCGCAGCATAGGCATAGCAAAAGAGCGAGCAACTAGCAAGCAAAGATAGAAGTGATTTCGAGGGTATGGTCATCTTGCCTGAAATCCCGCAAGGAAGAAGAACGAGTCCATGAAGAAGACAAATGGACATAGACGAACGGGTCCTCACAACACGACGTTACCGGAACCAACCCGAAGAAGCAACACCGGAAAGAAGCAAACAACATAGTAAACAACCACGACATGAACATGGCAGGATGCACAATCAAGTATGATGCATGCCCGGTTTAGAGAAGCATGGCATGGCAAAATGGACAAACAACCCTACAAATTAAGTGGACCTCAATATGCAACTCCGTTGCATATTGACGAAACACCACATTCAAGTTATTTAGTTCGATCTTGTTTATGTACCCAACAATATTAAATGTTGTTAAGCATGTCAAGAGGTGGAACATAAAGGGATAATCTATCTAAACAATTTAAATGGGGCCAGATATAGCAAACAACAAATCCGGTAAATCCCCATATGCATTAGTAAATTAATGCAAACAACAATTTAAACCATCTCAATGTTGTTAACATGATGCGGATGACATGTGCAAAATTATGCAAGTTTTAAAGAAAATGTTGATAAGAACATTATATGGAGCATTTGTCATCGTGGCGGAAAGAAAAGGGGTGCCACGGCAACGATAACAAAAACGGTGCCACTGCAACATTCCGATTCCGGTACTCGATTGAGATACCGATGCAAAGGGGAAGTGTGCGGATGCGTGCAAAAGATGGTGGGGCGCTCCCGGATACCGGGTTCCCACATGTCGGTGGCAAGGCAAAAGAGGGGCAACGTGCACCGATAGTTAAGACTCGAGGCAAAACAAGGGTGCATCTCATACAACATGCATTCGTTCACGGGCGTCGTCTCGGCGGTTATACCTTCCAGGTGCATTCTCGGAGCGGTTCGGGTTCGTAGAGGAAGTAGAGGAAGTAGTCATCCACGGCGACGGTAGTTGTACACGGGCCTTCGGCCATGGAAGTAGTCGTACAACATTTTCGTAGAGGGACTTGACGAATCCGAGTAACTTGGGTTCGACGGTGGTCATTCACATCCATAGTCGCACAAGGTTCCGTAAATGTTCGGGGTCTCGGCGAGGAACTCGGTGTTTCGGTGCGGTGTAGGGGTACATGTCGATGGTCGTCGTGGTACTTGGTGTTTCGCACTTGCCGATCTCGTCAACCCGAAGGGGTACTTGGTACAATCCGCATAGTCATGCACTTGTCGTCGAGGAACTTGACGGATACGAGGATTCTGGAGGCGATGGTAGTGGGACTTGGTGAAACCGAGTTCTTCGGAGGTCGTCATGGTACTTGTTCACGTTGTAGTCTTACACTTGGTCTTGTTGGATTCGCGACAACGGTAGTGGAACTTGACGCTTGAGGTTCAAATACGAGGTTGGACGTGCAGCCATTCATAGTCAAACTTGGCGCCTCCGGGTCATGTACTTGGCGAGTTTGCATGTAGAGGTACTTGGCGAAAATCCTGGAGACGATGCGTCCGCGTACGGTTCTTGGCGACGTTCTTGTTGGTCCAAAAAAGAAGCAAGACAAGAGGCTGGAGGTGCAGCAGTGATGACAACACGACTTGGCCGCGGTGTGAGGTGCGGGGCAGGAAGCAGGAGCAGAGGGGTGACTGAGCGGAGCAGAGGAGCAGCACTCATGCTCAGCAGCAGAGCGGCGGCTTTGCGGGCCTCAGGCGGTGGGCGATAGCAGGATCCGAGCCGCAGAGAGATGGTCTCGGGCGCGAGGACTCAACGACGCCCGATTTCGGCGGGGTCGAGGGAGGAGCGGGCGGCGACCTCCAGGCGGTCCTAGCAGAGGAGACAACACCTTCGGCGGGACAAGGTAGTGGTCGTCGACGCGGCCGAACGGCAAGCCAGCATCCAGAGGAGGCTCGGCGGAGGAGCCGCGACCGCTTGAAGGTTGAGGTCGCCGATGGCTGGATGGAGCTCCGGCAGTAGGACGCGAGCTTCGGTGGTGGCGCTGGCAACAAGGAGCAACTCCAGCGATGGCGCTCACTAGCGCGGCACCGGAGGCGGCAGGGTGTGAGGTGAAGGCCGGCAGCGTTGGCGTTGAAGATCGAGAGGGAGGAGGGGGTTCGAGCGAACGAAGATGGGAAACGAGCCAAGGCTCTTTCTCTGGCGACGCGAGGGAACATGAGAGGGAGAGGCCAGGGTAACAAGAGAGAGGGCTAGCGAGCGAGGGGATCGGGCTAGGGTTAGCACTGGTGGGGGTCGGGTGGGCCTAAGGGCCGGCGCAGGAGGTCTGCTGGCCTCGCTGCGGGAGGTCTAGGTGGGCTGGCGCGAGAGTGGCCTAGGGAGGCCCAGTTGGGCTCTCTGCTCTCTCTCTCTTTAACAGAGAAGAGAAAAAAAAGGGAGTTAGAGAATTATAAGAAGATGCCATGATCAAGAATAAAAATGGTGGGACATATTTGTAAGGCTTTATAGAATACTTCCAACCCAACAAAAATGGTTCCAACGAAATAGGGGTAGTTAAATCCAAGGTTATTAAACTTGCACCGAAGAAGTTTGAATGGAGTCTAAACTTTAGGTGTGCCCAAAAATGTTAAGAATTTAGGAGCAGCCTCAATAGAAGAGATGAGAAAAATTGGCAAGGTTTGAAGGTCAACTCGAAGAGGAATAGACATGGGAAAATATTTTGCACGTGTGTTATGGTGAATTCCAAATAAATGGAATATTTTATAATACCTCCACTAATATCGGGAGGATATGTTATAAAGAGAAGTCACTCTTCCCTCGACTTAAATGGATCGAAGATCCACACAAATTATTTAGTTGAGATGCAAAAGATTATGACATGATGATATGATATGCAATGCATGACACGCAAGCAATGACAAGGCAACGACAACGAATAAGCGGAGGACACCTGGCACATCAGTCTCAGGGCATTACAACACTCCACCACTACGAGAGGATCTCGACCCGAGATCTAGAATGGCACCAGAGGGAAAACGGAAAAGAAAGAGGAGAGGTAAAACTAAGTTGCTCCTTTTACCAATGAGTGAAACCAAAGAACCTTGCAAAGGTTAAGCCATTTTGAGAAAAGAAAAAAACAACGGAGATGATCGAAGCTGAAAACACTCTGTTAGAAAAGAGGAACAAGGGAGAACAACTTCGGGCAGCACTCTGATTGAAAAGAAAAGGAATTAAATAAGAACTTGATAAGATGAGAAGATACTTGATGAAATCAGAATACACTGCCTCTGGAACTATTGAAAGAATGGCACAATGGGTAAGAACGATTTCAGGCGGCAGTCTGGTTGAGAAGGGAGGCAAAACTTGATAGGATGGGAAGAACTCGAAAAGCAGGCACGACACTCCGGTTAAAAGGATAAGGACGAAAAGAACACAATCCTGATAAAACAAGAAGATGGGTTGCAAAGAGCAACATCACAACGCCTTCGGAACGAAGGGAAAACAAGATCTTGAGAGAGCACGGTTACAACAAATGCTAGAACGGAGTTGTTGGAAAACCAACAACGAAAAGAATAAGCTTGATATGGTCTTATGGAATACATCTCAAAATATGAGGTGACAACCTGCCACTCACGGAAAAAAGAAATGGATTGGTATGAAACAAGGAGACGAGAAAGCTATTTCACCAGGAGGATAACGAAGAACTTGGGTCTTTTATAAGGACCATAGATAGCAACAAACCTTAGGGAAGGCTTAGGTGAAATATAACCCAAGATAACTCCAATGACGAGCTTGATGGATTTAAAATATCTCATTCTTGATAACTTGTGAATCATGAAACACGAAGGAAAATTTTCAACAATGACATAACACCACCTCAAAAGATAAGATAGAACGAATTGTCCTCCAGATTACAAAATGAAGAAAACTTGAGCTCCTCTGAAAAGAATCTCAATGAACACTTCGGAGAAGGAATTAAATCCTTGCTGAACCATCATGTAGAACCTTCATGAAGAACTCCGGTAACAAAAGGATGATCAAAACGGAATGAAGTAGAAGTTGAAAACACAAGTTGAATCATTGCAATGATTAGATGGATCTTCACGATGAGATAATTGAGAGAGCTTGGAACTCCGAAAAAAAGATGAGACACATGAAATCGAGAATTTGATTAACCTCCGGAATAAGGAATAGAATTTACATGATGAAACAAGAATAAGAATTACATTATGCTTATCCTTCATCAATTAAATTGATGAAAAGCAACGGATTTGGCATACCACTTATACTCATAGAAAGATTAAGATAGATATAGTGCAAACATGAGAAAAGACCTCAGCGATCCACCAGTAGAATTTGAAAACAACCAATGAATTGATATGATAAATGAAGCAAGAAGAATCTTGGAAGAACCACCGTAAGAATTAAAATGAACGAAGTAAAGGGATGAATCACCGGTAAGAAAATAGAGAAGGAATGAAGATACTTGAGGGAATTTAGCTACATGAGAACGAAAAAGATCACAAGCTGATAAGAGAAAACTTGAATGATGCACCGGTAAGATTTGGATAACGAGAGCTGAAAGCTGGAATGAATAATATTTGAAAAGATGGCCTTCGGAGGAAAGAAATGGAAACAACTCATGAAATGCTCCGGATGGTTGAAAAGAATTCTCACAATCGAAAACAACTATGAGAGGATGGCATCAAGCTAGAACCATGAATCTTCGAGAGAATGGACCAAGATTTATAGGAAACACTTCTTTGGTCTTCAAAGTCTAAGAATGACGACGAGATACGGCACCATGAATTACTGAGGTACTCCGGAATGAAGAATAGAAAGGTTGAGCCAATGATGAAAAGAATTCGACAGATCTTGGAGAAAAACATAAGATTCATGATAATTCATTCTTATGTCAAACTTAAAAGATTTGATAATCGCTCCGGGAAAATAAGAAGAGTTAGGTAAGATCCTGGGAAAAGACCTGTGGGTTAGGGCCCACTCAAAAGAAACACCGTTGAAAAGATTACTTGAAAAGGAGAATGCACCAGTTGAATTAAATGACTTGAATGAGATAACATCCTCGAAAGAGCTTGAACGAATGTATAGTGGAATCACGAATCTTCGAGATATCTCCAGCACTTCGGAACAATTAAATAGTGAGAAGTGAATGAATATGAGGTGCACCGGCATAAGAAAAGCATTGAAACGAGAAAAAGATATGATCGACAAAGCTTGAATTGAATCTACCGAAGAAGAAAAAAATGACGAATGATGAACTTGGAGCTTCCTTAGTATCTTCATGAGAATCACCGGATAAGAACATTGACGGAGAAGGAATGGAGAGACTTCACGAGAATATAAAGGATACTTGATTAAAACATCCGATTCCTTGAAGAAAAAGGGTGGGTGCGCGGGAAAAACAAAGGCAACTTGGAGACGGATGAAACAGACAACGTTGAGAGCTTAGGTTGAACCTTGCGGATGTTGAAGTGATCGGATCCACTTGAAGAGAAACACGCTAGTGAAAAAGGATTGACATGACAATCTCGATTATCAAGAAGGATTAGTATTCACATCGAAGTATGAGAACACCATTTGGGGAAGGTATGGAGTCAACATTTGACATTGAAGCAACTCGAATACCACAACAAAAAACAAAAACAAAGGATTGGCTTGCAGAATAAGCCGGAACAAACATATGATAGAGATTTCGTCCGAAGTTTTCGTGGTGGGGCCTACACGAGCTCGATCATACAGTACCATCATGTACAAGGCAGTGCACATGACATACGAAGCGTCCCCAAGTCGGCATAGCCAAGGACTCTTTAAGACACAACGAGACCACTGTAAAACCAACCGTGAATAGGCGGACCACTAGACGTCGAACCCCAATTTCAAATCATACATCTATCGAAAAGATATCCTAAGAACTACTTGAATTCCCACTTATAAACTCCCGAAATTTTCCGGTTATGCAATCAGGTGTTGGGGATACAGGGGAAGCATAATATCTCACCCAAACTAACAAATCCTACATCCAGCTGTATCCATCCTTCAAGACATAACCAAGAAACCTTCGGAAATCGTCTACCTCAACCTTCGAAAAGCATCCGTTATACGAGTTATGGCTACTCCCGAACTCCCGCCCCAGTACTGGGTGGCGTCGAGGCTATCTCACCAACAACTGCATAAAAGAGATTTTCGATGTCGGCGAAAGTAAACTCAGGTATTCCAGAACTGCAACGATAAAATTGTGACGACAACACCTCAGAGCTCAACTCCCCGAGACACTGCCACAACCTCTAAATGACAGGAGGCACCAAGAACAATGTTCTCGTCATAAATCGATCGGAACGATTCCAAGATACCCGTGTGATCCTAAAAAAATAGTGAAATTTGAGAAGAGAAGAGTCAAAACTCTACGTCGGGATGCCTTACCAGAGCGATGAAGGGACTGGGGACTAGAAAGAATTCCTAAACTCTCCGATATATAATTCCTAAATGACTCAAAACATTTTTCTAGACTCAACAACGGCAGCTAATTCGATCAAGCAGTGGGGCTCCTAAGGTCGGGGAAGGCTCTGATTACCAACTTGTAACGCCCTCGATGCGGCTATATCTCCCCCGTGTCGAAGCACGACTTAGAGGCATAACTGCATTGAAAGCAATGTCGCAAGTGAGGTAATCTTCACACAACCCATGTAATACATAAGGGAAAGAGATACATAGTTGGCTTACAATCGCCACTTCACACAATACATGAATAAAGCAATACATCATCCAGATACAATGAAGGTCCGACTACGGAACCAAAATAAAAGAAGACTACCCCAAATGCTACACAGATCCCCGATCGACCCCAACTGGGCTCCGCTACTGATCAACTAGAATGAAACAACATAAAGGACAAGATCTTCGTCGAGCTCCTCCTGAGCTTGGTTGAGTCATCTGCACGGTTCAACGGCACCTGCAAGCTGGTTTTGGAAGTATCTGTGAGTCACGGGGACTTAGCAATCTCACACCCTCGCGATCAAGACTATATAAGCTTATGGGTAAGGTAAAGGTATGAGGTGGAGCTGCAGCAAGCGACTAGCATATATGGTGGCTAACATACGCAAATGAGAGCGAGAAGAGAAGGCAAAGCACGATCGAACAACTACGATCAAGAAGTGATCCTAGAACAACCTACGCCAAACATAACTCCAACACCGTGTTCACTTCCCGGACTCCGCCGGAAAGAGACCATCACGGTTACAAACGTGGTTGATGTATTTTAATTAAGGTCAACTTCAGGTTTTCTACAACCGGACATTAACAAATTCCCATCTGCCCATAACCGCGGGCACGGCTTTCGAAAGTTCAAAACCCTGCAGGGGTGTCCCAACTTAGCCCATCATAAGCTCTCACGGTCAACGAAGGATATTCCTTCTAGCGGGAAGACCCGATCAGACTCGAAATCCCGGTTACAAGACATTTCGACAATGATAAAACAAATCCAACAACACCGCCCGAATGTGCCGACAAATCCCGATAGGAGCTGCACATATCTCGTTCTCAGGGCACACTCAGATGAGCGCTCCACACAACTAAAACCAAACCTCGAGTTTCCCCGAGGGGGCGCTGCACAGGACTCTAGTTTGGACCAACACTCAAAGGAGCACTGGCCT